>NC_086330.1:246978706-247279802 GCF_032445375.1 Bacillus rossius redtenbacheri
AGTTAATAATCAATACTGCTAGTACAGAATTCTTCATTTTGGAGAATTTCAATACATATTTAGGATCAATAAAATTGTATAGCAAAAAAATGTATTACACGAAAAGTGTCTTTGTAATTCATTTATTTACACATTAGGGTATTTACATCAAAATGTAAAAGAAAAAAAAAGAAATGGGTGTATGAACTTACCTACGCGCGTAACACGTTATTAATACTGGGCGTAAAAAAACTAACTTTGAATTTGCATGCAAATAGTTAACGGAAATAAAATTAATTCAATAAAATTTAAATAAATTATAAATAATCGGTATTAAATATTAATATTAACAAATTTAACTTAGTAAAATATCAATATAAATCTTTATTTATATTGAATATTAATAAATATGTTGAATGTCTATTCAAATTTATTAATTTTGATTATTTATTAAATACTAATGTAATAATATATGTCACATAAATTATACAGTACATGGATGACCGAGCTTTGCTCGGTATTTTTTTTTTTTTGGGCTAAAACCATCCGTGCCGGCTGGGTAAAATAATGGGCAAGTAAATGGCTCGACTCACTTATCAACATTATTTAAAGAGACAATGTTTTTATTGCGCTGGTGAACAATCATTCCATTTTAGGAAAAGCTTTGATCAGCATTTAGTGTAAAAGCTGCACAAACCTCATTACACGCCGGTATATTAAACCTTCTGCGATCAGCTTGATCTGGAAGTCTAAATAAAATCTCTACGTATGGTGGGGGTAACCCTTGGACAGTAGTTAATCCAATTCATTTCGTACTCTACTTCTCGCATCATTATACATCTCTATACATAACGATTTTGCGCTCGAATGATTAACGCCAATAACTTCATCATTGAGGTAGTAATTCCAGAATTAAGTGGATGGTTAACTCTTTCATTAACGGCTTCATCAGGGTCTAAAAAGAATAGTTGCCCGTACAGTGGCCGTTCAAAGACATCAACATCATTTTGCGTCGGGTGATTGTCATATTCATTTTATGATATACTTGTCCGCAAACAATAAAACTACAAATGCCATGGCTATTTATTGTTCTGTCATCTTCTACATTGAACGATGCTAGAGCAAAATATGCGTTTATCTTTCTTTTTTTTTATGAAATTCTTCCTAATGTGGGTGACGGTTTAAAAAGAGACGTACTAATTCATTTGAAAATTTTGGTTGCTCCATTAAAATTCGTCCATGCAAACAACAGTCATCAAAAGAATTTCTATTTATACGATTAGAAACGCGTTCCTCAGGGAAATGCAATGCACCACAATGGATACACAAAATTTCAAATGGTCCTATAGCGTGGTATTGCACAGCTGCAGTAACGGCACATTTATAAGTCAGTAAATAATTATTAAGTTCTAAAGCCCTACGACGTCTTCCGTCTCGACGTCTTTGTTCTTCTAATCGTTATTCTCGTTGTTCGTCATTTTCAGTAGCTACACGTTGTGCCGCACGCTGCCGTAAATCTCGCAGACGTTGCTCTCGTTGTTCATCATTTTCAGCGGCCACGCGTTGTGACGCACGCTCTCGTTAAACATCTAAATCATAAGACCTTTCTGCTCGTATAATGTTAGTCAAGTTTTACAAGCATCTTACTTTAGCAGCACGTGTGGGACGAGCGGAAAAATGATTATTTTCATGAAGGTTTTCTTGAAATGAGTCTTCACTGTGTGAAGTTTGAGAAACCTGACCAGTTTGATGACGATGTTCTTCAAGGTGTTCTTGAGACGAGTTGCGGCTTCGTGAAGTTAGATTTATCATAAGCGTTTTTTTCAAAGATCGTTTAGGCATTTTTAAGTGAACACATGAGTTAAAAAGACACAAATAATATAAGAAAACAATTGATTTTCTTGGTCTAACCTCAAACCAAACACACATTGGCTTAGTGTTGCTTAACAACGCCATCTACTGGAGTAACTTTAGTGTTGTTGTGTCGTTAAAGCAGTTAGTTTCTCCCAATTAAAATAAATGGTATTATTACTTGCCAATTGATGTCAGGAAGAGTCATTTATGTTTAAGTTGATTATCGATAAATTTGATTATTGAAAACACGGATAAAACATTTTCTAAAAATAAATCCTAGCTAGATCGATTTATCGCCCCCGAAAACCCTGCATACTAAATTTCATGAAAATCGTTGGAGCCGTTTCCGAGATTCAGATTATATAAACAATAATTGCTCGTTTAAAGATATAAGATAAGGAAAAAAAAAAACCTCACAAACTCCCATGAAAACGACCAGGAGCCTACTAAACCTACCATAGACACTCCCTCCCAGCGACAATGAAAACTTGCAAGCAACCTGATAAAGTTATACATACGGGAACATAATCTCACTTATGTGAATACACTTGATAAAGTTTATAAACACAATTTATATCATAAATATTCACAATAAATATTTTAATGATATATACCAGTATTCAATAGCAGTCACTAAAGTATAACATTTAAAATCACATATATATAAATTTTACTTGTATGTAGCATTTATTTTGTACGTAACCTCTTTTTCATCCTGTGAAAATTTCGTTGCTTGTTGTGCGCGGATTTTTAAAATTCACTCTTTTTTTTTTTTTCATAACGCGCCTAAAGTAATAATTCTTCAAAAATTTACAATTACAAATATACTAGATATGTATTTTTTAAAAGACCTGTATCTGTTTAAAAGATGCTCAATTAGACGACATTTGACAAAAGTTATAATCCGATAGCTGAATGTGGCAGAGCAGGCATTGGTTGGCAGGGAAAACAAACGTGGCGCGAGGTCATGTGCAGATCCCCGCTGGTCGGGGCGTGGGAGGGGAAGTGTCTCGGCAGGCCGGCCCAAGGTTGTGAGGGGAGGGGGAACCCACCCCTCAGCTGCCCCCCCCCCCCCCCCCCCCCCCGTAAAACAATGGGCAACTCGGACAAGCCGTAATTAACATCGTGAGCTCACAGGATGCGGCCGTGATTAAATTAATTACGAGAATTTCCCGCGTGGAAACACTTTCCCCTCGGGGGCGGAGAACTGTTGGCCAGAGGACAAGGGTAAGTTGCTTTGATCAGGCCGAGGCACGCTGCGCAATTCGCCAACAAACTTGCCTCGCGGCCATCCTGCAGCCGCGAGCCGAATGGGCGCCTCCTCCAAACAACAACTGGCACAACTTTCTCCCGAGCAACATAGGCGAGAGTCCGTCTCATGCCTCGGGAAGAAGAGACGGTAATTGTACAAAGGTTAATACATATAACTAAGTACAGGATGTCCACAAATGAATGTCCCATTTTCAATGGTATAATATTACAGTATAATTTAGACTATTTACAACAAATCATACATCAAATTGAAGGTAAACTCACCAAGTTTTTCTTACAAATGTTCAATCTGTGCACCTTTAGTTATACGGCACAAATCTAACCTAAAATCCAATTCTGCCCACACTTTGATTAAAACGTTTGGAGTAATCGAAGCAATAACCTCTTCAATTCTGTTTCTCAACTCTGGAAAATCATTGGGTAGCGGCGGAACGTAGACACGATATTTTATAAAGCTACAAAGGAAAAAAAATCGCATGGCGTTATGTCAGGTTAACGTGGAGGTCAGCGAAAAAGAGCTCTGTCGTCTCGACCATTAATTACAACCAAGCCAACGGTCAGGGACTACGACGTTCAACCACTCTCGTACAAAGAGATTCCTTTGGGAAACGCATGTGAACTGAAATTACTTGTTTACTCTTAGCAAATTGCAGAACATAAAGCGCTTTACGCTCAGGAGTCGGCATTTTGCGTGGGTGGCGCTGCAAGAGAGAAAACAACAAAGCAGTACTCGCGCATGCGCTTATCTAAAACTGTTTGTTTGAGTTACCCTTGAACCAACACTCTACAACACCTACAGTAGATACTATTAACATTTACAAGTGGGACATTCTTTTATGGACTAACTGTGCATCGTGTGGGAAGAACGGTAGGAGCGGGTCCACTAAGATGAGGCCATGTATGTGGAGGAACTGTGTAACAAAAATCACTAGCTAATGTTTATGTCCGCCAAGTTCACAAAAATATTATCTGAACTTTATCCAAGATGATAGAAGCTTTGAAATAAAGGGAAGAACACCAGTTTAAGCGTAATCTGTAGAATATAAATACTCGCAGTTCTACCGTAATTGTTCTTTAATACTGGCTTATTAATTTTCATTACATTAAAATTACTTTTATATAATTTACAACGTTATCTACATTTAAATACATAAGATTCTATTCAAGAACTTTTTCCTTAGGATTTAAAATAAATTTAAAAAAAATTACAAGAAACTAAGAATTTACTTCTAAATCTATAAGAACTAAGAAGTTTTCGCATGCAAAGAAAAACATTTTTTTTTTGCTGTAAAAAGTGTTCATGCAGCTGTAAATTACGAATTTTATACCTTAAAAGTAAAATATGTGCATATGTCAATAATTGAACGTATGTCGTAATAAGTAGCAAGCAATGACGCTTTCTGTACGTAAGAGCAAACTACTATTAGGACTTTAATTAATACATATAAAAATTTATCAAATTTATGAACTAAATGCAAAAAACTGCTATTCAGGAAAGCATACATCAAATAATGTATAGCGAGAAAAACTATCTACAAAAGTGGCTACCAGCTTTACTAAGTAAAATTATCTGAGGTAGAAACTGTTTGGTCGTACAAGGGGGGGGGGGGGGGGCGAGGAAGAGAATTTTTTTTTGTTACTCCATTTCTATTTTATATATTTATACACATAATCTGAAAATAATTAAAACGTTTTTAATTTATCAAAATTTCTTAACTGGGACTTTTACCCAGTCATGAATTTCATAATAGCATAATTTACGCTACACACACACACACACACACACACGATACGCTTAAAAATTTCAAATTCCTTGGGTGTAACATGAGTATTAAGTAAGGTGCACTATTTACACAGATACCCGGACAGTTTTCTTGAAAATTTAGGAGACAGCAGTGAGGATCAAGGTTTAAGATTTCATCAAGATATTAAAATTATGGAGGACCACTATCAAGAAAGAATGGGATACGCACATGATGGCAGATTATTGCTGGAGTTTAAAGAGGGACTGTTCCAAGATATATTCAAGAAGTTCACGAAAAAGAAGCTTCCGAAATGTTGAGTGACGAGTTGGTTCCGTCGATGACTTGGTACTATATTTGTATATATAATAATATTAGTATATACTAAGTAATATTAGTATATACTAAGAAATTTTTGTATAAATTTAAATTTTTTATAATATAATGATATTTGTTTAATTTAATAGTAAGAATTTATTGTTTAATTTTTGGATTTGATTCATGGATTTAACCTAAAATAACGTAAAACGTACATTTCACTAAAAAATTATATCTTAGAAATTTGATCTTCTCAGCAAAAACTAATGCCATATTTTGATTCAAAGCACCAAATTCATATGAAATATGCTCCAAAAAAACAAAAACTATTGTTGGCCTGTGTAATATAAAATTTTGAAGCAAAGCTGTATTTTTTTCTTCTTGTAAGTGTTCGTGCAACCCAAATGTTCAGGCACTTAGCCGTTGGCTATCTTCTTTTAAGCACTCCCGACACTGTATGGTATAGTAGGCCAGGTTAATTAATGATTGTTGGGAATGTTATTTACCTAGGGCAGTGTAATTTGTGTCCGGCGCACTTCATTAGGAAGATGAATGGCCACTAACGCAGGCCGCCTGCAGCCGACGAGCCGGTGGGAGGGACTTGGCGGTCACGCCTTGCGAGAGAGATGGTTAGTGATTGGTGTTTGGGGGGGGGGGGGTGAGGGTTAGTCCGCGCGCAACGTCGTTACAGAGAGTTATCATTAGCATACCCTTCACTACAATGACAAATGTTAACATTAAAAAAATATTAAAGAAGTTGTAGGTTGACTCCGATACCTCAATTTTGGCTTAGGCAAGCAAAACATGAAATGGCTTACCTTTCTTTACATAAGCGGTTATAAAGAACACTGACTTTATATTTTCCATCAATCTGACTCTTTAAGATCATATGGAGGTTTTATCTATACTCAACTGTCCTCTTCCGAGAAGAATACAATTTATAGAATTCATTACAAAGCATTTGTTGCACGAGTTGCCACAAACTTAATAGCCTTTGATAATTGTTTGGGGCAAAAATTGTGTGCTTTTACTTATATTTTGGCAATTGAGGTAGCCATAATTTTTTTAAATTTTGGCACTAATAACGCGTTTTATTGTTTTAAAAGATTGCTTGTTTCTTGCCCCCAAGTTTAATTCTAATTATGTTTCACTCAATGTAAAGCTTGCAAACAATATTATAACTTCTAAGTTTGTAAATACTTATCAGTTTGCATACTAGCTGTATTAGCCGTCGTTGACGGGTTTTATTTTGATTTCGCCGTAAAAGGTTTCGATTTACTCCAATCTGTACACAGAATGTTCGTGGGAATTCCAAAAGAAGCCATTTTTGTTGTTGAACATATGTCCGGAAATGCAACTCTACAAAGTTACAGGCACAAATAGTAATACTCCAAAATTAATTTTTTCGTGCAATATGCTTACAACGACGATACAGTAGCAACAATAACAGTAAATGAAGAAAAAAATACTTTGGACAGCACACCGACAAACAACACAACCATAACACATAGAAGAACAGGTGAACCTAGCTATGTGACAAAACAGATATTCTGAACACCACAACGATGACAGCTCAGACGAACACGGTATAGGCTTCCTAAGACACCAGTTGCGAGGACACTGGAAAACAGGCGTGGCAAGTGACAGTCAAGCAATCCTCTGATTGGCCAATCGGAGGACTGCTCACCTGTTTTCCAGTCCGTTTGTGTTTGAGGACGAGAACAGATCTCAGTTCCCGAAACGTCGCAACTGGTGTCTTAGAAGTTATTATGTCTTCGTCTGTGCTGTCTACATTCTGGCGACTAGAATAAGTTTTCTTACATCACTGGGTTCGCTTGTGCGTCTCTGTGTTGTTGTTTTGTTGTTTTGTTGTTCACATTACTTGTTTAGTGTCATATTTGGGTTCGTAAGATTTTCGTGTTGTTTACTGTTCTTGTTGCAACTGTCTCGTATTTGATAGGCCACTGTGTCCGTCTTTGCTGTAATAACATTTTGACTAATTCTTCACTCGGAATTTTTCGATGCTATGTCTTAAATTTTTTTGATATCACCCGATAGCAGCTTGATTACCGGGTGTTATCATATCTATCCTTCTAGGCTGTTATTGATATTTCTTATGACATACAAGAGCAATGGTGTATGTTCAAAACAACATCTTGAATCAATCTTGCCCATTGCAAGAACCAATGAAAGAACAAACCAGCTGTTCACTGTGCTGCACAGCCAACTGCACTTCAGTAACTCAACACGTCTGCGCCGCGCTCGTCACCCGCTCACCGTGGAGCGCCTGAACGTGACACGTGGTGGCCTGACCTCTAAGCTTCTGGGATGGTGCCCCGTTGGGCGCCAAATTCAAATTTACCTGCTACCGCTTCTGCACGAAACATTGCAAAGGTTGCTTTTCCGGACATATGCCCATGAACAAAACTTGCTTTTTTTAGCACTCTCTGCCCCGTTGTTTGCGAACACTTCGTGTATCCACAGAATATCTCAGTTTCTCTGTGGCCAAACTCTGGGAATCAATTATACAGTTAAAAAACAATCAAAAACTGCGCTATAAACTTTTTTCTCGAAAAGTCCTTTGTTTATGAGAGGTCTTACCTAACCGTACAAAAACATTAATAACCTTAGATATCTTAAGGCTACATTAAATACGATTGCAGAATTTAAAAGTGCGTTATGTATCCTTTTAGACAATTTTCTTTTTAATATCCACCGTCAGTTGAAAAATTGGCCAATGTCAGTCCAAAATATTTAAATATATCTAAAATGAAATTGTGTGTTTTTTTTACTTGAAATGGATTTTTTAGTACCAACAATATGTTAACCTGCAAAAAATACCCCCTAAAAAAAATTCTTTCTAAACCACATTTTATAACATTTTATCATCATTTTTTAACTCTAATACAACACGTTACTTCTTATCTGAGCACACCAATATGAACAAAAAAATGAAACAAATACATAATAAAATGCTTTGAAAACATGAATACGTATATAATAAGAAAACGTTAAGGCCAGTAGTTTTTTTTAAAGAATTATTTTTGATGGCAGTTAGCCACTCGCAAAGTTCACAAACATTCGTAAAAATAGCACAAACATTTGGTCCAAAAAAATACGCTGCTATAACATTTTCACGGCCTTTTTGACAAGCAAATTTTAAGTTAAAAATTCATGAACACGAAAATTTTACATGTTTAATTTTTGTTTTACCCACTGCTGCCTTCGTAAAAGACATTATGTAAATTGCATTCCCTCTTTCGTAGTTTCCAGTTGTGAAAAGTTTCAAGTGCGCTGGTGGCTACACTTCTCACGATGCTCTTGAGGTCGGTGGTTATACAAACTTTATGAGTTCCCACGTCATTTGATAAATTAATAGGTAGTATCGTAAATTAACAGAACTTAAATTCCTGAAAAAAAATTAAAACATCGAATTTACAGTCAATAAAATGTTAATGATTTAAGTGAATATAAATGTAGTTTGATTGTGCAAGAAGGATAAAAAACATTAAATTTGTAATAATATTTAATCCTTGATGTTTCCGTGCATGTTGCTCCATTTGTAAATTTTTGTTTCTAAAAGATTACAGATTAAGAATAAGAATTTTAAAAAAAGATATGATCTACAGGTACTTATAAATATTATGTTTTATTTAAGTGTCCAATTGAATCAGTAGATTTGCAGTACGACGATAATTCCTCGGATGACGACGAAGATAAAATATATATATTTTTTTCAAAATTATATTTTTTTAATTTTTTCTGAATAAATGCTATTTCTAAACATCTACTTAATTGTTCGTGCTTTTATTTGTCACATTTCATGTTTGTTAAAAAAATCTGAAAAATAAAATTTCTAGCGGTTAGATTAAGAACTCCTCACCAAATAATCGTCAGATTTTAGGCTAGTACGACTGGGACATCAAGCTAAACCGTCTGTATAAAAATCTGATACGCTCGAGTATTTCAATATAGCAATTTTTTTTTTTTTTTTTGCATTTTAAAAAATTCGCTACGAGCTTGCGTTACTTCCGAATCGTCAGTCTTTTTAATAGGAGCATTCTTAGAATTCACTTAACATCCCGTCTGTATATCTGACACGCTCGAATATATTTTTTTCAGTTATCTACCCTTCTGGATGGCCACCCCTACGCAAGCTGGCAAATTAGTATATTTTTGATATCAGAGGTACGTTGGGGCACCTGAACTATCAAGATCTGACACGCTGAAGTATTTCTATGTGATGGTTTATATTCACATTTTTGAAAACCTGTAGACGCTTCCCCCATTGCTGAAAGAGAAAAAAATATATTACCTTTTATTCTTCCTCTCATCTAATCTTCAAAATCCAAGACATCCCCACGACGCTCGAGCAAATCCCAATTTAGCCTCATTGGCTCCCCTACTATAAACAATCCTCACTGCTATACTCCATTAAAGTTCATCCAAACACAGCGCACAGGCCGCACAGCTAGATAACTTTTGCGCGTGTCAAATTTAGCCATGAAGCTGTAACGTTTCATTTATTTTGCGTATAGTTGAGTGCTTTTTGCGAAGGTTGGCAACCCTCATATGTCATTTACTAAAGAATTGAATGTCTGTAAAAGCTTTGGTTTAGTTCTCCAGTTCATTTAGCTATTTTTATGTTTATTTACATAACTAATAATTTTGTTACATACAAAGTACAAATATCAACATTTAAGTTTCGTTTTTGACCAAATAGACATGTGGAATTTTATTGTCTTAAGCGATAAACATTTATAAACTTTAAATACAGGTCTACGTGTGATATGCCTGAAGCATAGTCCAGCAAACATGGCGGGTCAGGAGGTGGTGGGAGAGGTCTTGGTGCAGCCAGCGCCAAGCGACACGATGTGAGAGACATCACTAAGTCCGCCGTCTTCAGGCTGTGGGCTGGCCATGCGTTCTTTGCCGAGAGGCTCTGTTAGCTGGTTTCCTGCATCGAGTTGCTTTCAGAACTTCTTGTTTTTGCATATGATTTCAGATGAATTCCTAATACTCCTCTAAATGGTTTTTTTTACATATTTTGTAATTTCAATCCGAGTTTAACTGTTTAAAATGTTTTAACTAAAGTGAGAATATGCTCTCACATGTTTATGGAGTTTTTATAGCAAAAGGTCGAGTCGTGGCGCAACGAGCCAAATCCAAGATTGTTACTAGACAGTGGTCGTAAAAGCCTGCCATCTACTCTAAGGTAAAAATGTCTAACGGCGATACGGGACAGTAACACAGCATTGCACAAAACACCATTCATTACCAGACTGTCGTGAGCCTAACTACTTTTACTTCGAAGATAGATTTAAAGTGTAAATAATAACGTCAGTAGATACTGACGTCCAGTCAGTAATTTTGGGGGGTGGAGGATTTTAGTAGTTTTTATTACAAACTGTAACATTTCCTTAGTAAAATTCCCAAGATGTTCAAATACCAAACCAACGAATTTTCAGAGTGGCGGGCTGTATATCACCCACAGCGAAACTTTAACATATTTAATTTGACAAACATTAGACTTTTTGTATTAGGAGTTATTATAGTCATAATCAATAATCGAATGATGACGAGATGTATTTATACAAGGAAACCATAGAAATGTAGTTATTATAAGATAATAATAAGAATTATTCCATTAGTATTTATTAATTCGGAAAAAGTATTATGAGCATCCTACAAAAAGTAGAATCACATAATCATGCGTAAGATATTAAAAACACACACCATATTAAGTGAAACCGCGAAATGGCTCATTCATGGCCGGTACCACGCCTAAGCTATAAAATAAAGTAAGCAAAAATAAAGTTGGTTTTTCCTGAATTTTCAAAATCTAAATAGTGAGGGTATTTTTAGGTTTCTGCTATCACATACTGTACACTTGCGTTGTTTACGTTATCTGCACCCGGATTACAAGAAAAACTCTATTCTGAAGCAAAATCTTGTTTTGTTCTTCCGTTCAGACGTCAAGTTCCACGAAATAGAAGCTTTTGGAAGTTTGCCAACATTTTGTGGGTCGACGCAAGCAGGTTTCTCAGAACCCTACGGTTTCTACATTAGTAGTTAATCCCACCCATTCCCCTTATCCCAATGCATGTCACTGACGTAATTTCACGGCGTGATTATGTGCTTTTACATAGCGCTGCTTCATTACGTATATGATTATATATAATTTCTCAGAAATGGAAACATGGTTACTCAAAACGATTTTTCCAGAGTTCTTTATGTATACCATAACAGTTTTAAGGATATATATATATATACACATAAGTACATACATACTACCTGCAGTACCCGGCATTGCCAGGGCTGAACACAGGATATACTGTCCGCGTGGTTAAGCAAAATGGATAGCCCTATGTGACATTGTGGTGGAAATAGAGAAATGACACACAATTACTGATTGTATGTCTATGACCTATGATTTTCTGGTTACCCGTGGCGATCGGTTGAATGTTTTATAAGTTGATGCGCTGCAGCACCATTTAGCGGCGAGTTACAAAACTGGAATAGCATAAAAACCTTCTCCATGTCAGAACACTTCGATGTGCCAACTTTCATGGCGATAGGTCAAGCGGTTTCTGAGTTTATCAACGTCATACATACCAACATCCTAATTATATATACATATATTTATTTATTTGATGTGTAAACATCTTAGCTCTCGCTATACGGCTTTTGGTAGGAGTAATATCGTGAAAATGGAAGGTAAGTCGATGAACGGATTTGTGATACAAAGATGGTGTACCCACGTGTAGCTACATAACCAGTCTATAGTCACATTCTTAAAAATTATAGGCATACCATACGTAATGGTATGCCAAATGACAATTTATGATAGTGAAACTACCCTGGAATATATTGGGTAAACTAAAAGAGTCATAGTAAAAAGCAATCCCAATTTTTAAAACACCTAGGAAACCTGTCATGACGCTATTAATAATAGTCTCCTTGTCGGCTCCTGGAAGTCCCAATGGCGCAGTGGTGTAACGCACGGTTGCTGAACTCCAGGGGTGTTTGACGTGGTTCAAACACCGTTACTGGAGTAACTTTATTTTTGTACTTTTTGATAAGAGATTACTGGATGATACAAATTGTGCTTAAATAAAATATATATTTATACATTTTATTTGTTTATCTTATTGCTATAATGTTCTTAAATATAAAGCATAGTTCATTGCGCTCACGCGAAGTTAATTATAATAAATACGAACTTTAAAAACATAAACAATATGAACTGTCGCCTCCCGTGCACGTGTCTGCCATTGTTTAATTGTTTACATTCTGAGAGCATCCTACAGACACAGTACTCCATGGACCAAGTTAAAAATAACCGGAAGTAGTGTTACACACCTGTAATCAGTACACCGCGGGAAGTATTATTTTATTAATTAGTAAGTGCATTTTTATTAAACCTTTTATAATACGTCAGTAATTACTACGTGTATTTTAGTGTACGCACCACTACGTAACTTATTTTGGATTGTTGTTTATTGCGATTGTTACGTTAGGCACTTAGGCGCCAAATAGGGACCAATCCCAGCAAAGCGTCGGTATGCCGGCGCCGGTATATAAACGGCAGATCCCGTTTCTTCGGGACGTTCCTCGAGCCTCGAAGGACTGAACCTGCGACACTTAGCGGTATATTTAGTAGCGAATTTATACTTTGTGAACTTAGAAATTTGGAAATAGCAACTGACTTTGTAGTAGGCCTAGGGACGTGCAGCATATTATAGCCGAACATTCAATAGCCTACAGGACAGGCTGGACTGCGTTATAGAACTGTGCGTGTGAATGAGTGGGACGCAACAAGAGCCGTAAGTTATTCGCTGCACCGGCCGTCCTAATGGTGTTCCTATGCTGGCAGCTGTTTCCACCACGGAGCACCGCAGGTAACAATTCTTTGTTACGACATTGGAGGTCATAAACAATTGAAATGCAAACATCTGATTTTCCCTAACGACGATCTGTGTCAAATTGACATTTTGTAAACAAGCTTTTGTTCGCCACCACTGCGAATGTCATCCTAGTTTGGCCCAGTTGTTCTATGAATAGATTTGGTGCCTACCACTGGGTTACTGCTAGCCGGCAAATTTTATAAAAAAACTGGAACCCTGAGAAACTATTGTAGCGTAAATACTATAGTTTTGTGATGATACCGACTTAACTTGTGTCCGAATTAAATACAGTTTTTAATTTGCATTCGTCTGACAGAGACTAATAGTCCTTGTTTTATTGTACGACTGAACTATAATGTTTTGTTTACAGCCTGAGCGAGTCTTCTTCACACTGTTAGCTGTCAACTACCCATTGTTATTTTATAGTCAGTAATAGGTTATGCAAGCTATTATGATTACTTTGGTATTTGTTTACGTTGGAAAACGTATAATTATGGAGCCATGTAAAAATCTATTTAAAAAAATTAGTATATCATTAATTCTAGATAAGCATCACTTGTCTCACTCTTAAGGTTTCGTCACAATATATAGGCAAGTGTGTGTTGTTTTTGTTATTTATTATTGCTATTGCAGTACGTGGCTGCATTGGGTAGACTACTGGATCAGAATCCATTACACTGCCAATAACACAACACAAACAGCAGTATAGTATACACAATACAACTACGACTGTATTGTGCAACAAAGCACCCACACTACAGAGGAATATATCACCTAGTGGCAGGCTGCATACGCAACCATATATACACAATAACACGCTACTATCTCAGCACGAGCACAACACACATTGTATTTTATATTTATGCAAATGTTACTGTTTATTTTATTAATGTTGGTGTCGGCTAATATCTAAGTGACTTGTTTAGCTATTGCATGGACCTGTACGGAGTTGGCCCCAGGGGGTGGCCACATCAGCATGATATCTTTGCGTGTGAAACAGTTCCCCCCCCCCCCTCCCGGGTCTGTTAATAGTTGCACCATATTGGTTAGACGCCCAAAAAATTGGATGAAGTGTAGTGTTTGACGTGTAGAAACAGTTTTAAATGCTCTTTTTTTTAAAAGTGACCTTTTAACGACGGAGATTATAATTCATAATTAGGTACTTAATTAACATCATCAAACGTGGTCAAGCATTATTTCCGCATTGTTTGAGGCGGAACATTATGGCGAATTTGAGGTTAAAATAGTGACCATAACTACGTCACAGCACGCCGTCTTCTGACTGTTCATAACTCCGTGGTTGGCTCGTTTCGTTTGTTAGTTCTCTGTGCGCATGCTCCGTGAACACGTCACTGCCTCCCACTACCCAGCAGTTCGTCAACCGCAACAGGTAGCGTGTGCTTGCCGCCTTGGCACAGTTACATTCAAAATACTAAACTTACATTGCGAAATACAATAATTTTTTTTCGGTACGAGTGAACAATGTGCGTAAATACTAACAGTATTCCCTACTATCAAGTCAACGGGTACCTACGTCACAATTCTATACGCCAAGGAAAACTGTCAAAAACCGTCAAATTATTTTAAACTGTAAAAATGTTAATAATAATATTGTTCTTATATTACATAATTTACTCAATAATCGATTTTACGCCAAGACATGGTCTTTTAATGAGTCTTAATACCATCAACAACCAGATGATTACATTAGTCAAGCTAGTTTGCCAGTAATATGAACCATCACGTTAAGAACTCCGCTTGTCATAATTAAGCTAGTTACCCAGACTGGGCACCAGGCATGACTCCAACAGAAAACATATTTTAATTCTAATAAAAATAATTGATGATTAAAAGATAAATTCCTTACAAATATTTTAAAAACAAGTCAGTAATACGGTTTAATAAATGGTTTAATGCTTAAGACATTGTTAAATTTTACCAGTTATATTTAGAGAGGTTAAAACAATTAAAATGATTTTGTAAAATTATATTTTTGAAGAGATAAATATTTATGGAGAAATAGCAGGTTAAGTAATTTAAGGTAAACGTTATATTATATTAAGAGCAACAACGCCCAAAATTACACACTTATATCAAGTATCAAAAAATGGGACTCCTCAATTACAAACCAGTTCACTGGAAGACTAGTGCAAATAAATGTAGTGTGAGTTAAAAAGTGTTACTGGCTTGATTCCACCCAAAATGTTTTATTTTATAATTGTAAGACTATTATTATTATACTAGAATTGTCTAATATTCTTATAACTTATATGAAAGTTATGAAATTAAGGAGTTTGTTTCAAAAGAGTTCTCAAAAAATGTATTTTTATTACTATAAAATTTTGAACACACAACAAATAAAAATTTTATTCATGCCTGTTATGAACAGGTAGATTATTAATATACTAAAAATTGTGAGATAGATTATTAATCCAAGGCTGATTTTTAAAGTCATCATATTGCTCGTAATACAAACATGTTTTGTTGTGTGAAATATTGAAGTACATGGGTTATTTATAAATAATATTTTGATAAGATTTAAAGTGGGGACAAATAAACAAATTTCTACGTACTGCTAAACTGGAATTTCTCACTTAGTACATTATAGACTCTTATGAATACAAGCACTGAGAACTTAGCTTATTTGGAGTGTCGTTTGTTTATTTTTTAACTCCGAAGGCTAAAAGAATGAGGTTGATAACGAATAATTCGCTCGAGGAGCGAGTTCCAGTGTTAATTACTGTGACTGCAACCCTGAGTTTCACTCGCCCCGCTAGTAAGCATCATTGCATTTTACTAGTTAGGTTTTGGCAAATAGTTACAGAAACATATTTTAAAAGTGTAAAAAAAAAAAGGTGTGCTGTGTTTTTTTCTCATGAAGATTGGAGTGCTGCAAATGACTTATTTAAAGAAAAAAACTGTATTGTTTCCAAATGTAATTTTGCAGGAAATTTATTCACGCACCTTGGTTTTGAATAATTATTTATCTCGGTCGTGACACCTGATGATAGATGTTGTGGTTTACCTTAAACATCCAACACGACTCATTTATTAGCATCCAGAACAATACTTCACGGGCGAACGGTCCTCTGGAGATTTTTTGTGAATAAATATGCAACGCGAAACTGTTTCCCTTGTTTACTGGCTTCCGTGGGCGTGTAGGCGTGGCGAGCGGCGCAGTTGGCGGCCTGGGGCGCCCTTCGCCGCCGGGCAGATTACGCGTGTAACGGCCCGTCTAATGGCGCGGGGGATCATGGGAATGAGCCGCTGATGAGACGCGCGGCGCCCACACTGCACCCGGGAGGGGGGAGGGCTACTAGGCGCGGGCGTGCTCGAATTTCATTCCGGGCGATTACCACGCGTCGCGCGCCGTGGGAACCCGGGGCTGCTGCGGATCCCGGCAGGCATTAGCGTCAGCTCCGGCCAGTTGGCAGCCCTGTGACACCTCTCCCCTCCCCCCGGCCAGCCGCGGCACGGGGGTGCCACTTCGACATTACCCCTCCTTTCTACATTAAAAACAAAAACCTCAAACACCTTGTGGGGTAGAGCCCAGTTTGCACATGTGAGGATCCTGGTTTGCGTCATGGATCACATTAACTTACGAGTACCTTGTCGGCGTCAGTGCTTCGGAGCAGGAGTTAGTCTTGAAAGTATCGTAATAAAACCACTTTCTGTGCGCAACTGCAAGATTTCAAACCTATATCTACATTTAAATAGCAATTTTGTCAAGAAAATTATCTTTCAGGGTGAATTTCAGTAATTTAAATTGCATATCCTATTTTTGTGTGGTTCTTTCTTTGTTTAAACTTTTCAAACGATTATTCAATACTACTCTTTGAATTTTATTATTGACTCAGTCATCCATGACATGGCATAGGAAATGTGCTCTCTTAATGAACATATGTAGACTTAAAGTAAAAGGCCTACGTAACGAGCGATGTCCGCTCCATAACGTTATGAAAAAGTGGACCTCCTCAACCAGAAAGAGTGACTATTGGGGCCAGAAAATTTTAAGAATACTTTGTTTTGCATCTAGATAATTATGAATATTTCAAACTGAAGAAGGATACAGGTCGAAAAGCAATATGCGCTTTTCAACATTTGCCGATTCTATACAAGAAAAAACTAATTTACAATCGGTTCTTGCTTTAATAAACAACACTAAAACTGAGTGTAAAAATTGCCAAAAAACATTCAAAAACATTTAAAAATAATATATTTTAATGTTGTAGTACCTGTCTAAACAAGAGAGGATAAAGATTTTTGGCAGAGCAAGTTTCCTTTAAGAGTGATTATAATAAATATAATAAGTAGGTATATATAATTATAACATTATATAATTATATATTAATACATGTAATTATAATAAATTTTCTTAATAGGTATTAAACTCTTAAAAAAATATTTTTTGTATATGGCAGAGAATTCCAATTTATTTGGTTAATATTGTGTTGACTTGAAGCATAAATAAACTCAGAAAGACTGGAATAATATCTCAAAAATAGATTTACTACTTTTGATTATATTCTACTTTATATTTATATTTATACTTTATATTTTTTATATTCTACTTCTATTTTACTACTTTTGATTATATATATATTAAGTTAGGTATCATTAATTATTTACTAGCCGACAACCCGCGGAATCGCTCGCGTAATTTCAGGATATTACAGATATTTATAACTGTTATAAAAATAAGTGATAATCTCCAAAATGGTTTATTAAAGAAATATATACAATAAATTGTCAGGCGCATAAAAGAATTAATCCAGAACAAAACCGTTTAGCATTGATGTTTTATAAATTGGTTATGCGGAAGCGTTAGTGTATTTGATGATTTATTTTACACATTTTCAAATCACCCTTCTTTTTTGATTTTTTGAGGTAGCCAAAGTAAAACCATGTAACACACACGTATCTTTTATTTAAATTTAAATTATGCCATTCTTTACACGTTCATTTATTTTGGTTATAGATGTACTTGAAAAAATTAAAACATTCCACCTTGTTACAGTTACCTACATTATTTTAAGATTTTTTTTATAACAATCGTTTCTTTCTTAGAAATGTAAAGCGAAGGTATCAAATTTATTTTCAAACTTATTTGTTGAACCTTAGCTATGCTTACTATTACTTAAACAAAAATACCATAACTTCAAATTTTCTCCTCTCTTTCCACAGGGATAACTATGTGAAAATTCAAGACTCTAGATTTAGTAAATATGGCAATATCCATTAATAAAATAAAATTAAAATCATCCCGTTCTATTTTACCACAGATATGGAATTCATAATCATTTTAATAACGTACATTAATATGGAAATTAAAATTACCTTGGCCAATACTGATTTAGTTAATTCAATTTTTTTTTAAATATTATTTACATCTGGAACAAATTAAGAGGTGATATTTCGGAGAACATTGATTAAGAGAATGTAGTATAAGGTAAGTTTGTTAATCATTGCCAATTTCTTAAATTAAGTTTGATTTTATTAGAGATGTTATTTTTAGATGTTAAAACCTTCCTTCACCCCTAAAAAACTAGAATTTCAGCACGTAGTTAAAAAGAGTTGGTAGATTTTGCATGTTTACATATCATACCGCATAAGTAACATACGGTTTGATTAGCTTCATAATAAAAAAAAATCTTAAACAAATGAATTTTCATAGTTCTTCACAAAAAATATTTTTATTGTGCTGTGTAAGTTTAAAAAAAATGATAATATGTATGTTGAGTTGCAATAAATGTAAAAAAAAAATATGTTTATTTAATTGTGGTTGAATATAGAAAATGTATAAATGTAAAAAAAAGTATGCTATTAAATCATATACTAAACGTTATTCTTGCTTAGTTTCTTAGTTCCAGCTTAATTTCTTGGATATATAATATATTACTATTAAAATTAATGTACCCCGTTTCACGTCCTTTGGGTTAGAATTTCGAAAACATTTAAAAGCACCCTACGTAATTAATCATTTGAGTTATTTATGCTCAGTTTATAAAACATTCAGCTTTATTTCCTATGGAGAAATTTTATTTTGTGATTAAACAAATCTTAACCCTTTTCACACCCTTAAATTTTGAATTCCAGAAAAATTAAGAAATACAATCTTAATTGTAAATGCTTATTCTTAAAACGGTAACATTGTAGTCGATAGTTTTCATGTTATATATATATATATATATATATATATATATATATATATTTGTATTTTCTCTTTATATATAAGTTATTTCCTTTTTAACCCGTCTAAGGGTTGAATTTAGCAAAATCGTACAATTGTTTTTGGCAGTATTTGTATGTTTAATATTGGAACACAATATCTTTTCTGATGTTCATTATATTTGGAGGTTTATTTATTTACATTAATTCATACTGTGGTCGGTTGTTTTGTTATGTTTAGTATTTATACCCAGTATAGTATATTATACTAGACTAGATTCAGAGATATAATTATCTAAAAACCATAATTAACTCTTTTCCCACAATTAAGGGGTGGAATTCTTTAATTATATATCACCAGGAGTTTCAGCTAGCCAAAAGTTTACCAATGAAAAAAAAAAATAATCAAAATCCGCCAAGTATTTTCCAGTGATGCCGGAAAAGGAAAAAAAAAAGTTCAACTATATTTTTAACTTTGTAATAAATTTAGAAGCTGTTTTTATTTTGTTTTTCAAAATTGCATACAATGTGCAGACCTTTCAGCTCGAACAGTGGTATTATTATAGATATGTGCGTGTTTGGGGAGAAGGGATGTTATCCTATTCCAAATCTAAACCATATTTTCTAGCCCTATAACAATTGGGATATCATAAACTATCACTTTGTAACGTTTTTATTTTCCATTTTAAAATAAAATTGTATTTATGGTTCAAGCACCCCTGTAATAGATATTACACATTTAGGCCCGGTGCACACGTGCGGACATTGTCCGCGCGGCGCCGCTGCGGCGCCGCAACGTTGCCGCAGAAACACATTCACACAGTAGGGACAAATACCGCACAGTCTGAACGATGCCGACTAACGAGATGGATGTGTACAAACGTAAACGGGTATTCTTTGTGTACCTAGTATACAAATGTTTATTGGATACAACTAGGAAACATTGGGTGCATCCGTTCACCGACTCAATGCTCCTGAGAGGCAGATTTGCAATAAGTTTTTTTCCTTGTCATCCTTTTCATCAAACGATTCGCAAAATTTATGGCACATGTTGATCCACGCACTTATTTTTTTATTACGGTCATGGTATTCTTCAACGGCTACGTTCCATATCTCTGGATAACTTGTAACTTCTGCGATGAAGAGTTCAACATCTAATATGTCTTCAAATTCAAGTGATGCTGCCATCTCACTTTGCGGCAATCGACCGCACGTGTGCACTGCTCGATTGACACCAATGTACTAAGGAACGTAGTTGGACGTGCGGTGCCACAGCGTGCCTGTGGGATCTGCGGACAAAAATGTAAGCACAGTGGACGTGCAATGGACGTGCGGTGCCGCTGCGACGCCGCAGCTGAGTGTGCATTACTTCCTATCAGTGAAGCCTTCCGAGAACGCATCTCCGGCGCCGCAGCGGCACCGCGCGGACAATGTCCGCACGTGTGCACCGGGCCTTATAAGGGCAAATAGAGAGTTAGTTGTATGCGTAGATGTATATCTGCACTATGAATGAATATTTAATATACCTATATTGTAATATTAATATCTGATAAAGAGTTCTGTTAATCATATAAAATATCTTTGATATATAACTTTAAGAGTTTTTTTAACTTTGCATTTAAGAACGCAAAACCATTATTAAAAAAATATTTGAATGAAAAATATAATAAGTTCCAATTTATGAAAATGAGTTTATATTATAAGCCACAGATCGGTCAGCTTTTGTACCTTTATTTCATTCAACGGTAAATTCTTCCTTATCTCCCACTGTAAAACTGGCTATAAACAAGTGACACACATCCCACTATAAAACCATTTCTGGCTGCCGGAACAACACTGCAGAACCGCGCAGAAGCTCGCTGGTTGTGTTGTCTTTGTGAGCGAAGTCGTCCAGAAGAGAGAGAAATAACCCGCTTTGAAATAAACCCATTATCGCTGGGGCCGGCCGCTAGCGCCTCCACAGATAGAGAGAAAGACTAAACATGCCGCACTCGAAGCGCCGCCGGATTCAAGCATCGGAGAGACAGTGGCGCGGTGCAAAGCAGAAGAGGAAAGCGGCGGCGGGGGGAACTACAACAGCGACCGCAGGGGCTTGCGGAGCGGTTTCTTATCCACGCGACTGTTTTCACAAGCAGTCGCAGTCCAGGCGGCTTGGCGGCTTGCCCGCGAAGGATTTGCAGCGATAATGGGATCCAAACGTTTCAGAACAACAGCCGGACATGTCACCGCACTTCTGCCATGCATGTTCTTCATAGAAAGAAAATAAAAAAAATTATCCTTAGTTTTTACAACGGCCCAGTTAAATGTATTTAGTGTCGGAATTTTTCACAAAATGGCTTATAGTTAGCAAAATAACTGTTCGCAGGGCGTGATCATATCACGGGAGTTATATACATAAATAGAAAAGCTAATGCGTACAATGGACTAAGACAAGTGCAGAAATAGCTTCCCTTCACAGACAGTCAGTAAATAAGGTAAAGTCACAAACATAAACAGTGAGATTATTCATGATAAATGACTGTGTAAATATGTAATACCCACGATATTGTTTTACATGTCTGAAATGTTTTTCATCTTGTCTACTCTATTTGGCAGCATGGCAGGACAACTAACTTTAACGAGTGTGTTCCTAGATGTGAACTATCCAGACTCCAGCATGACGTACAGCCAATCAGATGCAAGGACAGTTTACACAGCGGCTCGTAGACCGCAAGCGAACTGATGCGCTAAGGAAGAAAAAAATGACAGAAGAAGAAGAAAAATATTTTAAAATTACAACAATAAAGGCGTTAAAGGTATCATAAAGAAAGATATGTTAATATCAAATTCAAATAAAATTAAAAAGTTTTTATAGGGTAAAAATATCTATGGGATACCTTTATACATTTTAAAAATAATGTTTTATATGTGGCGTTAGAGCTAGTGTTTAAATTTTATTGAAAAAATAAAGGAGTTGAAGACAGAAGTAGATAGCTATATTTGACGGAGAAAAAGCATAGACGACCTAGGTAAAGGTTAAGACATCAGTGTTTGTTTGAACAAAAATCGTGAGTAAAGTTGAGGTTAAGTAGCTCAGTAATCTGTGTTGTGCGGCCTGGGCACCGCACGAGGCACTGACAGCTGGTCGCAGCGGAGCCGGAAGCGGCGGCACGCCAGAGGGCCGCCGACAGCCGGGACTGCCCGCGGGGGAGCTGGCCCAGACAAGGACTGGTCGGCGCACGAGGGCTTCAGCAGTCACGACATGCTCCGACACAAGTGCATGCGGGCGACAAATTCCAAAGAAACGTGTGACCCAAGAAAGTGAGCAAGAAACTAAAATACAAACAACCATTTCCTTTCTTTTTTTTCGGTGGATGAAGTGGTTCACATTACGCTTCCTAAGACAAATTAGTTACGACGTTGGGGGAACTGGTATCTGTTGCCGTCCTCAGGCACAAACAGGTTGGTAATGTTTGTAAATACTGTGCTGCAAAATAAAAGTAAGGAAATAATATATTTAAACGAGCAATCCCACTATATTCTTCATAAAAGATGTAATTTTTTTTTCCTGTAACATAATATTGTGTTTGCATTCCTCCTGGTAGGCGCCGTCGGGACGACGTGGCAAGGAGCATCGTGACTCGCCACACTCCAGATCCCACAGCACATGAAGTCCCGCCTCAGCGACCCAGGCTCTTATCCCGGTGGGCCCACGTCCGGAAAAAGTGGCGCACGCGTAGTCGTTGTACGGTGGGGTTTTTTCCGGAGAATTCCCGTTCCCCACACCAACGCACTCCTGTGCTCTGTTCGCATCTCGCCACCCCTCGTCGAGCAGCCCGCTAGTCCGGCACGCCGGGTCACCTGCGGGCTGATCCCTGCGACACAGGCCACGGCACACATCACAGGAGGAAGCTGCGTGGTTACGAACACGACATGTGTCCTTAAACCCCGACTATTGATGTCGTTCTGGCGGTATTCACCGTAACCTTTATACGGCCGGTAGTTATCGCACCTGTGCTACGTTATACACCATGTGGTGGTGTGAAACGAATAAGAGCGTAATCGATATAATTTAACTATAATAAGTATTAAATGATGTGACATTTTGGTGGCACGTTTTTCTTTTTATTATAGCTGGGGCTATTGAGCAGCCAAATCTACAATTTACAATGAAGTTTAACGTAAAAAATATTTGAGGTTAGGCACTGTTACAGTGGTACTTTTATAAATAATTTTATGTTTGCTATGGCAATACACAGGTATTACAACATTGACGACACAAATTAAATTTACTTCTTCTTTAAATTAAATAATTATCAAATAAATCGCCGTTAGCTTAGATGCTCTAAATAAAATTTAAATATAAAAAGGTATATTTGATTTATTAGTGAACAAATTTTTCATATTTCACTGACACAATAGTTTACTTAGCGCAATGCTTGCTTGCCGTTGACGCTGACTCACAAGTCTCGCGGGAGGTAACGACAGTAGTGGGCAGCGGTGTAGCTTGGAGAGCGCAGGTCCTGACAGGAGGCGCGACCCGGCGAGTGGTGGGGTGAGGGGAGGGGGAGCGGCGTGGTCGCCGTCGAGACATGGACGAGATACTTAATGTCGCGGCCCCGATCGCTGTCCGCCGACGACGCGACGACAGTTTTACGCCTTGGAGACGGGCGCCACGATCTCAGTTTTACAGCCCTGACAGTCTTCAGCGCGTGTCCCAGGCCCGGAGGTGACGTCAGAGCACCGCAACGCCCGTCTTATTAAGAGAAGCGCCTCGGGAGACGCCGACATCGATCCGGCTGTGTCCCCACGTCAACAAGTGCGGCCTGGTGATGGCCGAGGTATCGGATACACTTCCCACACCTGCACCAAGTTGTAAAGCCAGTTAGTTATATCCGGGAGCATGTGAACCAGTCGTAATTTGCCTCTATATCTTGATATCCGTGTTGATGATGTGCAACTATGTAATAAACACAAGCATGCAAACAAGATTTCCACTCCTATGCGCAAAGTGCTAAACACGTAGTCTGACGGAAACGTCCGCCATGCTTCCTACTTCCGAAAAGTCCGGGCACGACCTCACCGAGAACAGACCCTGGCAAGAGACCTGACTGCTCAGCCGGAGGGTTGCTGTGCGGTCGTGCATGCACGTGTCTCTGCTGTGCACAGCGGGCGAGACACTGGCACTGCCAGCACTGCCCTCGCGCTCCGAGTATGTGCTGTAGGTGGAGACATGCATTCCAGGGGTCGCTCTGGCTCAGGAGCGCGATGCTTTAGCGACTGAGCCCACTGAGAACTCAGACGTCGATTTCTGCAAAACTAAATGCCTCAATGATAAGAACATTTCTGCACGCGGCCTTTGATGCAGTATAGCAAGGCTCAGCCGCTAATTTGATTTTATTTTCGCTATAACCTTTTAAGGGCTATTTGTAACATTTTAAAGCCAAAATCCCCTTTGCACTGTTGTTCACTTTGTGAGTATCTGTTGAAAATATTTGTGACAGACACTGTAATATGATGGGTGTACCCCCATGAGATTACGCTTAGTGAATACCTATTGAAAATATGTATGGCAGAACATCAAATGCAAAGTAGGTACCAGGCTAAATTTTAGAAATAACTTTAAAAATTATAATAGTAAACAAACGAAAAAATCATCATATCGTGTGAGGACAATCCTTAACTTTAATTTTTGCTGGTCTGGTTAACATAAACGCTTACAATTTTTTAAAGGTACTTTGTTCAGTAACTTACTAAAGTACTCAATATTGTAAGTTTGGAAGCTGTTTGGTAATGTTCTGCTCCCGCGAGAAATCAAACAGACGCTCTTCCTGACATCGAGAGGGCTAACGTGCCCTGTTTGTGAATTCCTTTAGCTCCAGTCTTCTTCCGAGTCTGCGTGGTTGGTACCCTGCCTCTTAGGAGATGAATCGCAAGAACAAGTTGCGCATCGCTCTACCTTTATTCGCTTGCCTTGAACCTGTTTATTTGCTCGAAAGTCGTCGATCGCTCGGCTGCCGGAGAGGGATCCGGGAGACAGGTGGTCTCGCCTCTTCATGACGTCACGCTCGTCTGGGGAAGTCAATAAGTTCCTGCCCGACCCCAGAGGGGAGCCTCGCGCGCCATTCATCTCCGCCGCGGTCGACGGCGAAGACGAAGCGCCCCCGCAGACCTGGGCGCAGTTTCATTTTGTCGCCCCCCCCCCCCCCCCCCCCCCAACCACGGCTGTAGAAGGTGACGTATGAGCCGTCGCAGGGTCCGCGAGACGCCGGGAGGCGGTAGACGCTCCAGCACAGGCGGAAGTTACGCCCCTGCGTGTTTGTAAATACGCCGCTAATACACAGCGCCGGTGGACCGAGTGGTGATTTATCGACGGCGTTCCTTTCGCCGCCCCTCGGCCTGCCTCTGCCCTAGGCTCCTTGTAAACACCCGGGCCGCCTTGCCGCTGGACGAGCTAGTGGCGGCAGCAAGCTCGTACCCCCGTGAGGTGACGTGTACAGCGGTATGTAGCACTCAGGCCGGTATTACAACACACGGAAATAAGGGTCCACGTATTGAATGTGCTCCACCTGTCCTCTAACCACATTCCTAGTGCACGACAGGACATGGCCAGTCCCTTATTTTTAGGGAACGTATTTCGGTGTCCTATCTGTGACCTATACGTTGTCCAAATTCCGCGCATGCGCAGAGCTCACTTCTTCGTCTGCCTCCATTAACGCGTATATAGTCATTTCTGTGATCACTGGGTGGGGGGTGGGGAGGAGGAACCAAGCGTGTTGGTGTGCCAAATGAAATTTAATGATAGCGAAACTATCCTGAAATACATTTTGTACACTTGAATGGTCATAAGAAATAATTGCAACTTAAAAAGAACTTGAGAAAATTAGAATAATACAATTTAATGCGCACGATGCTGCTGCTTTTTCTAGGATCTTGTACGTAACAATTGTATCGATGGTTGCCAAACGTCTGCTAGAACGTGTTGGAACCAGTTTCTAGCTTTGCGTAGGGCACCGTTTATTAAAACGGTTGCCTTTCTGAAACCTTTGAAACCTTACTGCGTTTCGGTTTGGATTCGATCTGGAATACGGCCCGCGATTTAGGTGACGGTCGTATCCCAACAAGGCAGTGCTTATTCGCTACCTTACCCGAACGTCTTGGAATACCACCCTAACTGGTCGTTCGGCCGAGGATCCTGAACACGTAACGCTGCTCTGCTAAAGTGAATGTCAGAGACATCAGAACAGTGTTGACGACAAAGTCCGATTGCCCACGAGGGTTTCTAACAGCACATGTCGCTTGTGCACGAGATACTTATCACCAGAGAAATGTTCCGCCGTGAGAATTTATTTGAAAAAATTGGCGGGTGTAGGCTATACACTACGTTATGTATGGTTAATATTGCGTTGGATATTTAAAAAGCACTCGCTATGCTCAAAAACATCAACAATGGATAATATTCAATAAACAACTCTGTGGAAACACTTGAATTAAACAGCAAAGATGGAAGCTATCCTGACTTAATAGTGTACAGGGAGGAAAATCAACACAGTAAAGGATATATTTCAGTTTATTAAAACAAAAGACTTTACATATTGATTGAAGTGTAACAATACAATAAATTACTTACTTGGTGTAATTAGGGACAGTCATAAACAAAATACACTTAGGATAAACAATCAGTATATCTTTGACAAAACTTTCAATGAAATTTCCTTCTAATATTTTTAATATACTTTAATCAAAATAAGATATCAGAACTGCAGTACAAAAAAACTTGATAATATACTAGAATTATGTTGGGCACATCGGTTACGCAAATGTTTGTAACTGTTTTGTCCTTGGGTGATAAAATTCAGGGATAGTTCTAAGTTAATATAAACGCACGAGATAAAATTTCAATAATGGTTTCTTTTTTTTAAGTTACTGCGACAATATAAATCTGGGTAAAACACAAGGTGTTTCCGCTAGACATCTAAATAAACTGTCCTCTCACTGCAATTCAAATAAGTTATTTAAAATTAAAATAAAATATTCACATTTATCAGATTAACTGTGTAGGTACCTAGTTTATAAAACTGTTTAGCTCATTTCAATAGGACTCGACGTTATGGAACACAGCTATTGGCATCAATTGTATAGTCTTTGCTAAATGAATCGTGTAAAATAAATAATAGGTCCTTAAACGCTGTGCTTCTCAATACTTGAAATTCATTCATTTAATCAACGCCGTGTGTTGTTGTCCTATATATCTAGCTTTAACTCAATTACATGTCCCCAACCATCACAATCCCGATGGATGCTAATCTGTTTTGCTAACTCGCAGATATTTGTAGCGCTTCTGAAGCTTCATGCAATCATGATGGCATCCGAACACAGAAAACCTTCATTTTAAGTCGTTCGAAAGTTCCACATCTTTGAATTGTTGCCGTCGCCGCACTGACGTCACAGCGTCAGACGCAGCAGACTCACGAAACGAAGCGTAAAACATTAAAAGGAAGTTCTGATATTGCACTGTTTTTAAATTAAAATTGATGCCAATGTTTACACTTATACGAAAACAATAAATAATAATCACGTAAAATATGTTAATAGTCCATAGAAGAGTCTCGGTAATGCCACCAGGAACGAGACACTAGTCAAAACACACGACTATGTTCATAAATAGAGCCACATTAAGTTCAAAACAGAATATTGTAGAAAATATTTAAAAATTCATAAATATAAATTAATTTTTTTAATGGTTTGAATATCATCTGGACGTACATACGTTACTGAAAAAAAGCTAACTTTTAAACCAACTAAATTATAAAATATTAAGAGTTATTTAATTTTACAAGGCAAAACAACAACGCAAAATATATCTAGTATGATTAATATCTGCTGTGAATGGTTTCTTTAGGCATGATTATAGGTTATGTTATGTGCACGTTTTATCTTCTATGGTTTGAAACATTCAGTTATTGGCTCGCAAAATGAATTGTTTTTATTCTCAATTTCTAGCGTTGTGATCAAATATTATGTATTTAAATTGTTTCTTTACCCCGTCACAAAAATCCGAACTATAAGGTTGTAAATTAATTAAAAGTATGGGCTAAAAGTATTACATGCATAGGTTTAAAGTCTAAATTTTTATTTTTACTCTCAACATTTTTATACATTTGTGTATTTAGTACATCATATAGCGAATGTGGTAAACGATCATATGTTTGTTTCTTTTTGACGTCATGGAACTTCGTCAAGCTTTACAGTGGACAGCTCACTAGCGGTACACACATCACAGCGGAGAAAAACTCTATTCACGCCAGTCGTGATCGGTAGGTTCCAAAAATATCCTCTTACTCTTGGAGTTATATCTCGAGTTATTATTTTCTTGTGGGACTAATACTTTTCATATTATACATCACGTCTCAATGGCCCTCCCTTAGCTGCTATGGTACTTAAAATTCTTAATTTTAAAAAAAAAGAACTTTATACTCATAAAACTAGATATTAAATATATTTTTAATTACCTGTTCGTCTAAATTATATAGCTTTTAAGCATAACTTGGCACTGTGACTTTGAGCAAATATTGTATGTAGCTTAATGAGTAAGGTTACTTTGAGTAACAACTAACCTGCAAAGATGTGAAGTATTATATTTTTGTTCTCTTTTAAGTATTGAGTTTTGTTTCACTTATGGAAATTCCAAGGTTCAACTAAAATATAATGATTAAAATTATATATATATTTTAGAATTTATGCCGATAACTTATAATATTTAAATATTTTACTCATCTTGAAGTAAATATGTTCTATCTAGTTTGAGCTTGTTCAGCTTCGATCAAACCAAACTTTCGGAAGTAAATGTGCCGTACTTACGCGTATAAAACGTCGCGTGACATCAATTTCAAAAAAAATCTTTATAGCTGTCCTGAATAAATAAAGTTACGTAAGGAAAAATAAAAGTTTAATTTGGAGTAATAAATCATGTACATACTTTGACATGATTTGGAAATGAGAACAGCTATAGGTGTTTGTTCCCAGCTGGTAACAAGTGATGCGCCTAGAGACTGAGCGCGCAGACAACTCGCCTGAGCCTGTCGCGGCGTCGCGCGCACCCTGTATAACACGGTCCTCCGCCCGCCTGCAGCCTCCCTCGAGAGACATGACAAAGTGCTTCTTCTGAGGTCCTTTTCCGCGCACAATTCCCAGATTTATAAGCCCGACTCGGGGGACGGATAACTTTGACAGACGGCCTCCTATAAAAATATACGTGTATATTTTTAGCGAGGGTTTTTATTTCCTCCGCTGGCAAGCAGACGAAGAAACCATCCGGAAGGTAGCGGGGAAGCATCCATCTTTGAAATTAAGAGAGAGGAGGAAACCGAATTCATGTCTCTTAACTCGAGATATTATTTATTCTTTCCTCGTCGTTCTGTTTCAAAATGCTCACGCCTTTAAATTGAGGAAGCATGGAACATATAAGAATACAAAAACCTATTGGATGTTATTAAATTATATAATGAAATGATGAAATGAACATCAATATTGCGTTTTTTTAAAGTATGAGTAAGACTTTGTACAGATGTGGGATATTTCGGTCGTCACGTTATTTTTATAAACAGAAAAATCCTTTACTGTTAATCATTTCTATTCGCAAGCAAAAAGTTTGGATAAAATATGATATTTTTAGATTAGGTTGAACACTGAATGTCCGGGAAAGAGCTTGATGATCAAACAATAGTTCACCTGATCCAACACCTTGACGGCACGGCATTTTATCAAAATGAAAATGTGTAATATGAAATTTTACTTCGATGATTGCAAGCAGACAGCAAGATTTTTCCTCACATAATATAAAAAGTAAAAATTGAATAGGTACACGATATAAGGCAAATCAGTGGGCAAATTTTAAAAATATTTTTTAATCTAATGTATTTAGTGGTATTAATTTTCATTCTCTTAGAAACACCAGCAGAATATACGGTTGTTATAGATGCGATCCATACACGACGAATATTTTAAGGCTATATTATTAAAAAATCTGAAAACTAACTTAAAAGAATTTATATATAGAGAACAAAAAATGTTATGATCTTCTATGAAATCCCAGTTTAAATAAGTTATTTGTTAAAATCTTAAAAAAGTCATGTTATGTTATTCGAGCTCACCAATTATTAATTCAGTCCCATGCCTAGATATATAAAACATGTTTTTTTTTAAAATCAGATATAACATTTTCTAAACGAGAGAGACAGAGACGATGATTGTAAATTATATAAATAATTGAGTTTGGAAATATTTTTCTCTAAAATAAGCTTTTTAAGTAAAGAAAATTAAATTTTTCGCATAAAAAAATGTAAATAATCTATACAAATATAATAAACATAAAATCAAGCCTTATTTTAGAATGATAAAAAAAATGTTTTTAATGTCTCTGTTAGTTATAAGGATTATTTTAACCCCCTGAATACGTGTAGGTTTTAGAAAACATTTTATAATATTACTAGCTAATGGCCGGCATGTGTTGCAATGTCCCTTTGTAATTTTTTTATGTTTGTACAAACATACAAAGCATCTCTCTCTGACTATGTTTATCTATCTGTAACTCTATATATCTCTTAATATTACTATATAAATTTATATTCATCTCCCCATATCACTCCATATCTCTCAATATCTCTATCTATATCTATATCTATATCTATATACCAGCGACCCGCCCGACTTCGCACGGGTGCAATGCTGATACTAAATATACTACAGAATGTCATTATATACAACGTTCACAGCTTTTTTGTCATTATACAATATAAACATGTTTTCTTTAGAGGTAACTCTTGAAAGACTTATAATTGGCCACGTGAAAAACACTCAACGCTCAAATCTAAGTCTGCAACGTTGAAAGTTTGACCCTGCGATTTATTAATGGTCATTGGAAAATAGGCACGCGCCGCCCGGCCCCCCGGCCGGTACCGCCGCAACCGCTATGTCCCTGCATTTTAAATCTGTAATATCTTCGAAAATATTCATTTAAATTATATGCTGTGAAGGGCCATATTGATCTATATTAAATGCACAATGTATTTAAGGTACTTAATTGGATAAGGATTATTGCTGTATTACTTAAAATCGCTTCGTAAATAATCCATTATTTCTCGTAAAAAGTAAAGGATAAAAAATGGTTATTGTGGTTATACCTAAGAGATAGACATATACCGTCCGGGAGTTTTTTGTAGACCTTTTAAAGGTGTACAATGCTGTAGTACATTATTTTGATCTATCTCGTAGGGTTCAGCCAGCGTTTGCAATGTAAGCGCAAAAAATGTTTTTATTTACGACATCAAATTATAAACCTCTAAAATTATCAGGATTCCTCTATTATATTATGCATGTATTATACATATAAACCTTCCCCTTGAATCACTCTATCTACTAAAAAATACCGCATCAAAATCAGTTGTGTAGTTTTAAAGATCTAAGCATACATAGGGATAGACAGACAGCGGGAAGCAACTTTGTTTTATACTATGTAGTGATATCTATATATTTCTATGGATATCCATATCTGTCTATATCTCTATATGTATTTTCATACATCTCTATATTTATCTTTCTATCTCTATATAAATATAGTTGTGTAATTATCTATTTTTCTAACTTTGTTTTTTTTTATTTGTATTTCTAACTCCTATTTGTGTGTATATAATATATATATATATATATATATATATATATATAATCACTCTCTACATATATCTCTGGCTCTATACCTCTCTATATATCTATATCTCTTTCCATCACTCTGTATTTCTCTATCACTCTCTATCTCTATCCCTCTCTATCTCTATCCCTCGCCACTAGCTGTCTCTCTTTTAGTCACTTTCTCTATATCTATCTCTATATCCCTCTATCTCTCTCTCAACTCGCACGCCACATTTTATTCGGACCATAGAAAAGAAGAACTGGTCTAAAGTACTAAATGGTAATCATCCGATATTACTAGCGCGCCAAATTTATTTTTGCTTTAAAGGTTGGTATTATCGAAATCTCACATGAACAGTGACCTCCCTCATGGTTTAAACATGGAGGTAAGAAAAACGGAGTTTATGTAGACAATCTTTGCCATTTAAATACTTGAAATCAAAATGAGATGACCTCTAACCCCGTTTTTTTGCTTCGGCATAGTAAAACAATTTTTGATTATAATGAAGTTTAACCTTAATTTATTGCAGATGTGTTGGTATTATGTTTTTTTTAGCAATATTTACTACATTATGGCATATTAACGATTCTTCCTAGCCAGTTATTTTAAAGTTATTAAAAAATGTATAGCATAAAGCTACTATATCACGTACTTCAGAACAGACAACCATTCCATAAACTAATAATTCCATGGATTCAAAGGTCAAACGTGAAAAATTTCATAGAGATCGGATGAAGTATGATTTATCAATGCAATGACGAAATTTTATCAAGAATATGAAAAACCTATTTAAGGATTGGTTTTTCAGAATCTCACCTAGACAGTAGGTAATTTCCATTACAACGATTTCCCGTTCAAAATGGTCACATTTTTCGTTCCTGCCAATAATAAGATATAGGCTACGTTATTTTTACATTTATTTTCTTCCGGTTTAAGTTGTTGCCCATAAATATCTTTTCCCGCATTTTAAAGTTGAAAACCATTATTTGTTAGGATATTGCCGGTTACTTATTTAATTAACAGAAATACGAAGTTGGAAACGTGTAAAGTTTATTTCAAAGACGTTTTCAATCTTACAGTCTTTATCTGCAGCACATTAATATTTGGTTAATTTGATAACAGATAGAGTGCGCTCGCATAGTCCAGTATCGACATCGATAGCTCGCCGAGTGCATTCAACGCGCACGCTCTGTCTCGAGACGAGTGAACTACATTTAATAGCCCGCATTCTTTCGTGGTTAGTCTGTACTGCGACGATGGAATGGCGATATTTCACCAAGAATAATTAAATTATGTTTTATAGAAATCGCACCTAGATAGTGATCTTCCCCTTGTTCGAAGGTAAAGTGAGCAAAGTTTCAACTCAATCGGATGAACGATGCGTGAGCGCATAGAGGACGAACATACAAACATTAATTTATATATATGTATAAGATGAAGAAGAAGACTAGCTACTCAATTCATTACCACACGAATAGGCGTACCTACACTTGGAAATGATGAACGAGGTACTGTACATTTATTAAATGATATTTTGCTAATCAAAGGAAGTGTGTGATCCCACATGCGTCGCTGTGTGGAGGGCACTCGTGCCACGTCTCCGCCTGTTACAGACACGCCATCAGTCACGCGCCGCATCCATCTGCGCGCCCGTCCTGGGCCGGCGCGGCATCCCCCAGGTCGACCCCGGCTCGACTGCCGGAACACTCCGAACTGGAAAGGATTTGTCGCAATGACAAAGCATAGCTAATCCACCAAGCGGGCAGGATGAGCAAGTATGTCCTCGTTCCTTGAATCATTCTTTCACTGGGCCAACTTCTACATCGACACAGGATGCAAGTCTGGCACAAGTCCGCAGGAAGGTGACTGTGGACTATTCAGCGAATGTGAAGAAGTCGTGACGCCTCTTCCCCTCTTGAACCTCTCCGTGCCGATTTTTATGTGGCTGAAATTTCACAAAATGTATGTATGTATGTGTGTGTGTGCATATATATATATCATACTCATTGCATAATTAGCTGCGAAAAGTTACATTTGTTTTAACGTTTTTGAGCAGTATGGATAAGGAGAATAAAAATAAATACTAAACTGAAACTATTTAATTTTTAAGTCAACTTTACTGGCTACTATGGAGTATAGTTTATTTTCTTTAAAAATAAAAAATTTAATTTTACCTTGGGTTTTAAAATTCTCAGAATTTGTATGATTTTAAAAGACAAAATTAATTTCTTTTTCTGAATTTAATATAAACGTTTGCGTCCAGCAATGCCTTTAAACCCAAAACGTTTCAGTTATTTATTTCATTCAGTTCTCTTTATCGTGCACAAAAATATTCGAACTTCAACTTTACCAGCTAATTGTTCAAAAGATATGCAGTGAGTATATATATAAATAAAATTTTGTTGAAGTTTGGCAATTTAAAAATTTCACAAGTTTAACCCCATTAAATGTAAATTTAAAATAATGACCTGGAAGGGGACAGACCTCCTTGAACAACTGTCCCTAGTGTGCGTTGTTTTTTTTTGCAGCGAGAGAGTCTCCGAGGTGAGTCATGTCATTTGCTGACGTGAATTAATTCAGTTTTGGCGTGAGCTGACTGCACCCTAACTGCAGTCGTTTCCTTATGTAATCAGTTGTCAAAATTATATGTTTCGGTCATTACTGTCCAAATTATAGCTTAGTTTAAATTATGTTGTTTTCCTACTTGTCAGGTTCACTATGTAATTTCACAAGAATTTTGTAGTAGAGAGTTTTTAAAATGCACATTTCTGAAAAGTATATAGTATAAGCAATAAGAAAAACAATGTTTCCTTTTGCTACGAGTCATATGTGACCGCTATCTTGAATTTTACAAAGTGACTTGAGTAAAAACCATTTTCGTTAATATTTCAGCATATAAAAATATAAAATATAATTTTGACAGGCAAACATTTCTTTTAAGGGATAAGGAACGCAATAGTATTCAAATAAATAATCTAGATTAAACAACAAATACATATTATTTATTTAAAATGGCTTTTTATACAAATTTCGTGACAAAAACCACATAAAGTTTATTGTAGCAACTAGAGTGTCTTTAAATATCATCACTATCTATTTAATCATCAGTTTCATACTTGATATGTGTCTCCTCATCATTCATACACTCACTACCGCACCGACAAAGATCGGTGCATGATAAGTTATTTGTTCTGCAAGAAATTTTTTTTTTGCAATGGCAACTAACCATCTCAATTACTGCCTTTGAAGTTAGAGAGGACATCTGTCATGGTTGGTTTCAGCTGACCATCCAACTCTTTATGATAGTCCTGAATGGGATCCAGCTGAGGATCCTGCAAAGCGATGGTAGCCTGTCCCCACACTCTGTCTTGTATATGGACTTTGAGTAAATATTGTTTTAGAGCTCCAAGTGTAGGAGATAGCTTGTCACTTTCTGCCATATGCTTGCAAAATAGATGCCATCACAGTTCGCTGATATTGTTGATGTAGACGCCGTTGGAGAGGTAAGCTACACAGATGAAGATAGCAAGAGTTGACAACATAGTTTCTATCACTTCTGCCTATGTTGTAAGCATCTACAGAGAACTGAAAATATATGGAGTTGCATTCATAAAAACCTGCAGCCAGGTTGCTTTGCCTATACGAGAGAACCTACTAGTGTTTTCAGTGGCCAGTATATGCGTGGGAGGCAGGCAAAGCCTTTCCTCTTTCTGGTCCTAGGGCTCTAACTATTGGCTCTATCTCGGTCACTCCAGAGACCGTTGAAATCCGTGTATTCTTTAGCCCGAGGTCATAGTTAGCTATAACTAACCAGGATATCGGTATCTGGGGAGAACAAAACCATCCGGGCATCCGGTGGGTTTCGTTGTAGTGCCAGGACATCTGGTAGATCAACAGTGTATCTGATTCTTCATGATTGTTGTCATCGAAAGGTAAGCCTTTGTTGCTGCTGGCACGCCCTGAAGAACAAGTGGTGACCAGCTTCTGTTATGAACTGTTGTTCTCTTAAATGAACTGTTGTAGTCTAGATTCTTTGCAGCAAAATAGTTTGTCAGGTCAGCTTTTTTCTTGTTTTGTGAAATAAATCTGTTCATTGGGATGTGTTTAGTGCTTGTGTCATCTCTTACCTGATACTGAATTGGACTTTCCAGTGTAGAATGAACCATGAGCTCCTTACAGGCCTCTGGTGAATAAAGAACAGCTGATTGCCTTCGGTTTTTTTGAAAGACAAAAATTGATATGTGGCAAGGTATTCATGATCATTTCATTGAGCCACTTTCCATTTAATGTTGGTTTTTAACCTTCCAGGTTGGATGTGATTCTTGTTTATTGCATTTGTAAAGCAACTACGATGGTAGACATCAAAATACTTGCTATCTTGCAAACTGGCGCTCTCTGCTACTATATCCACAATGCACTGGTAAGACTATCAGAGGATTTTGCACCAACTACTCCTTATCATCGAAAGACTGACACATAGCTTTCAGTAGATAGGTACCTGACTTTTCAGAAGTTACTTCGGAAGCTTGTGGTTTGCAACTCATGGTCAGACCCTAGGACAATCATATAAACACAACATAAATATGTGATTGCTGTCATAAAAACAGAACCAATTTACACGTTTCGGTTCGAGTTTACATGAATCGTTACTCGCCACACATTTCTTAGCCCTAAACATGTATGTTAACATGTCATAATTATATTTTTATGTTATTTAGAAGCTGAGATATTAAAAAAAAATGTACTAACGTCAGCCATTGTGTAAAATCAAAAACGGCGGCTACGTATAAATCGTATCAAATGGAAACATAGTTTTTATTATTGCTTGTACTATGACGTTTCCAGAAATATACAGTTTTCATACGCTCCACAAAATTCCCGCGAAGTTCTAAATCACAACACAGTGAACCTGACTATACGGGCGTTTCAAGTTTGTATCCTGTATTCGGTTCTGGTATGCCAAGTCCGCCCCGGGAGCGTCTCCCGGTGCCGTGGTAAAATACTTGAGTCGAGAACATGTCTGCAGCCTTGTTTTTCCTTTTGAGAAGAACAGTTCCTCTTTCAAAGATTTTTTTCATTGAGTCTTTTGTAGAGACAAACTTTCAGTATAGTATATATTTATTTTTCCCCTGAACATGCCGGCATTGTACATATTCTCATTTCTATTTACCACCTTTAGTCTTTTTTTTTCTTCTTGAATTTGTCTTTTGGCTGAAACTGTCATATCGCGTTAAGCGTGAATATATATATATATATTTTTTTTAGTTTTATTCTATGCTTAAAATATATTTCTAGTTTTATCTAGTTGGCTTTGTAACACTTAATCTTTTTCAATTTTTATAATGTTGCAATCCTTTTAATTTAACTAAACTGAATTGTTTGCTTGTGAGGCTAAGGTCTAGTCACCTTTAAGGCCATGTTCTTCTTCTTTACTGTTTATTGGTGCATTTTGCCATGTTGTTAATGACACTTTTTTTTCATAGTAAAAGTCATTATGTTTATTTTCCAGTATTAAATTGTTTTCAGTAAATTTGTTACCGCCTCTTCGTACTAGAACGGGGTGATCCACCTGTTTTCCAAGAGAGTTTGGAGTTAGAAGGATCGAGTGAGTCCCAGTACGCTTCAACTGGGCTTCGATAAATAATTAATTTTTGTCGACCCTCTCAAGTATTGATTATATATATATATATATATACGTTTTATGCCCGAAAATTGTTTGGGAGATTTGATTTTCCGTAGTTACGAATTTTTAATACACATTTCGTGTGTATTAAATTAAAGTGTTTGTTATATTGATAATTTTTAAACGGGTGCCTTAGGCCCCTTACAGCCTCATATTATACATATATTTTACAGCGTAATTAACATATCCATTGCATGCAGATTGGTTGACAGGACTGCAAGAAAGGAGCATGCGAGCCAACCACCACTACTGACATACCACGTCTACTTGAACATGCATGTAACAACAAGCATATGAGCATGTACTGTTGCAAGTCAGTGAGTTAAAATGATATTTGTTACAGATATGGGACCGGAATTATAAACCAGCAGTTGTTAAAAAATCATAGTAGTATAAAAACTGCAAATATGTTAACCAAAACGTTCTATCAGCTTTATATGAGAGTAAAATGAATTAATATTAAATCTATGTAATATTTCGTTTAAGAATTTTTTATAATAAATTTTACTTTTAAAATTAAGGATTTATATCTGACATTTTGTACGTAAGTTATATGTATATGAGATTTTACTTTACATATGTTAATAGTAACGTATTCGGCAAAAGTAAAAACTCAAAATTTACAAAAAGACGAAAATTTGTTTGTTTTTTTCTGTCAGTTACAAAAAAATATTAACTTATCGAATTTCTTAAACTGTGTGACCTTTTAACACAGCACTGAAATAAAACTTTCATAATCGGAATAATTCTAGATTTAAATAGGTTCATAACTGTCACTGCTATTTATTATTTAAAGCATACATCCATAAACTGCTAATAGAATATTTTGTAGTGTTGTACAAATACGCACAATATGAAATATATATGTGAAGTAGTACTATGGTGACTTTTGCTCCATGGTCTAATTCGTTGAAACAAGCACGTTGAACATTCGTGTGCAAACCTATAAGGCAACACACTTGCCTTCAGTGTAACCTTTGAATATATATACTGTATAGAAGTCGCGAGTGGATAGAATTTACTCTACGTTTTTCACGAGCGTATGATGGGCAGCTTGTGAACTTCACCGCTGCAGTGCGCTGCCGTAACGCCCTGAATCGTCTTAGTTGTTATTTACACGTTAGAGCGCAGCACTGTCGCCCGCTGTCATTCCCCCGCACCCCCAACCCTACATTCACTGCAGCTCAAGGTCGTTCAACGGGAGTTTGTGCGTCACAAAACTTCAGGGATGAGAGGTGGGGTAGAGGGTGGGTAGAGGACAACGCATGTTTGAGGGAGAGTGGGGAAGGGGTGTTTGAAGAGTCCGACACTTGTCCGCTAGGGACCACCACAAGTCGATGCCCCAGAGATTGTGGCGATTGCGGCGATGAATTAACCAACTACCTCAAACCGTATTAGAAATTTTAACCTGGGCTGGCGACTTCTATACAGTATATATATTCAAAGGTGTAACGGACCTGCGGCGACTCGCACGAGGCGCGAGAGTGCAGTTAGAGGGCGAGCGGACAGGGGCGTCGAGGAGGACGTGGTGATAATGTGCGATTTGCGGCGGGTTGGCGGGCCTGGCGAGGTAGCACGTGTGCAAGTGGCAGCCTGGAGAGGGGGCAGGAAGGGTCGGTGGAAGATAGGTGGATGGGGAGAAGCTTATATCTCCCCTCCCCTGACTCACTGCCCCACATTACCAGCACCGGGTCGACCGTTTATTGGCCAGGGCGCATCTCGTCCTGGGACCCCCGCACTCGCACGTCCTGGGGACAACTGCAGACACTGCTGTCTCACAATTAGCGAGTACACTGCGACGGTCCTTATTCCTGGTACAAGTGACATAAAGATCTGTGTTATGGAGAACCACGGAAAAGTATCGCCAAGTTCATATTACTGTTGAACTTTTACAGCTATCTCCGCTCGTGCATGCAGTTGACTTATAAAACCCTTCCACCTTTCACGTTCTTCATTCTTCCCTCACCTTTATATTCTGTACTAAATCATTGTTTCAACGATGTAGAACCATGCAATCCGAGACCGAGCAAGATGACACAAATGTAAAACCCTGCACTTTCATTCGGACTTGAATCCCGGTACTTAGATACATCCTGATTTAAACTTAATCACCCCATGTAAATAATACGGAACAGATTCTAAATCAAAAATCATGATGTAAATTCCTTCCATAATTCCTTTGCATTACATTTCTATGCGTATTTTTTTTATGGCAATGCTGATAAGGAGAAGAAAAACCAAGCTAAGAATAAATAACACCTTGTGTTTGGCCTCGATCTTTTACCAATACAAATTTCAATTTGTTTTCAATTTCCATCAATTTTCAGTTAAATGATCTAATCTCTCCCAATCAATTTGTTTAACTTTATGTCCTTATTTTAGAATAGGAAATTCAAAATCTGCAAAATTATGACAGAAAATCTATAGCTGCTCAAAGTAGTAAATGAGGTCATTATTCTTCTGGCAAGGCCATTGTCCTCACAGAGGTGTCATTTCACTAGAGAGCGGCCTTGAGAGAGTACCCTCCTCAGCCCCGGATGTGGAGAAGATGCGATGCGGAGGAGGGGCAGGAGGGGAGGAGGGGCAGGAGGGGAGGAGGAGGCGGCCACAGCTGTGCCAGGTGATCACGAGGGTCGGGATGGAGGTACCTGTTGCTCCCTTGGCGCAGCGAGACTCGAGCCTTCGGTAATGTAGTGATTTCCATTCACCGGGCCGCGCTCACTAACTAGACACACTCTGAGTGGCCTCTGGTCTGCAGTCTCTCTCTCGTTCCTTGTTTACCTGATAGAGAATCTTTGTTTCAAAAAACTACACAGAATACAGATTCACTGAAAAATTATTCTGGTAATCGTTACAAGAAATAATCTTAGCCGTACCAAGTCCAGTGTTTTGGAGGTTTAAGAAATGATTTTGTTTTGACGATAAAACTATTTGTAACAGCTTGAAAAATACTTTTTACTTAGTGAATAATATGGGATCGGAAATTATACGAATAAACTTGTGAGTGATGTAAATTTATATTAATAGTACGTTTGCTGTTTACCACGGGTTTGTATCCTGTATTCGGGTTTGGTATGCCAAGAACATGTCTGCAGCCTTGCTTCCCTTTTGAGAATTTAAAGCTTACTTAATCTTACAACTATCTGAAATAAAATTTAGTTTTATAATTAAATAACCACACCACTCAATAAACTTAAGGGGAGAGTAAGAAACTGTGCTTTAGGCACACAAACAATGTTACCTAGAGTGTAAGCTCGACCGCTATGGGGATTAAATATGGGTGGTAAGTTTTGTTTATTAATAAAAAAATAAATCTCCAGAGATAAAGAAGGTAAAGTTAAGATGTTTAGTGTAGAAACTCAGCAAACAGGAACTCCTTATTTCTTCTTTATCTTTTCTCGAAATCCCGTAAAAAATGATATAAAAAGGAGAAACTTATTGTTTTATAATTAAAAAAACCATATCTTCAAAGCTCATCAAGCAAAATTTAATATATTGGCAATGAGAAAAAACACACACACTGAAAAACACTGCACATTGTCATGTTCCGATTCCCACCATTATTCATTTTTATTACCTGTGAGTATCGTAAGTATTGTCTACATCCAAGCTATAAAGATTTGATATTTTGTTCGGTGAAATAGGGTGTCTTAGGCAGTGACACCAAGAAATGTACTTTTTTTCCATTCAATTTTTTACAATATCGAGAAAATCACATCAAATATAACATCGCATGAAATATGAGGGTGGCACTTTATATTATTTTAATGAAAGAATAAAATATCTGTTTGAAGTTGGTTTTTTTTAGGATGGAGTTTTTTTGTAGAATACAAACATATCCTCAGATTGTTTCAAATAGTTTGCGCTATTTTGTGAAAATACAATTACTAATACTAACTTTGGGGATGAGAATATATCCTTAGGCTTCAAGTGCAAGTGGCTTATGCAAACTCTTCCGAAACATTGCTGGTAAGTTTTGAAACAACCAGTTCTTTAAGCTGACAGTAAATTATTATTATTATAATTATATATTTCGTAATTAAAGCTTTGCTAAAACCATAACTACTAACTAAGAACAAATTATAAAACCCAATACATTGAAAAATACTGGAAAAAATTTATTAACCCCCAACCTTACTCACACATTAAACAAATCAGTATCAGGAATTTTACATTTTCGCATGTATTTGTATTACTGTTAAAACAATTCAACAGATGAATAATTTCAAGGTTAAAGTTACAGATTATAACACATACATTAATATTTTGGTTATGATGTGTTTTGTCATTTAGGAGCTGTGATAAAAATATAAAAATATTATTTCTACTGAACCGCTCCCTTCAGAGAGCCGTCTCGAAGGGCCTTGAGCGCCCATCAGGTCCGTGTCACGTGACAAGGCCGTGACGAGGGGCGCGACTCATACATGAGCCGTGGTTCTACTGCCAGGTGACACGGAGCACTGTTGCAGAGAGACTCGCGCTCTCCAGCCAAGGGCTTCGTGCTGAGCTTAGATGTAGCATAGCAGCGTTAGTAAGCAAATAAGGAGGCCTCATGTTGAGCTTAGATGTAGCATAGCAGCGTTAGTAAGCCAACAAGGAGGCCTCATGTTGAGCTTAGATGTAGCATAGCAGCGTTAGTAAGCCAACAAGGAGGCCTCATGTTGAGCTTAGATGCAGCATAGCAGCGTTAGTAAGCAAACAAGGAGGCCTCATGTTGAGCTTAGATGCAGCATAGCAGCGTTAGTAAGCCAACAAGGAGGCCTCGTGTTGAGCTTAGATGTAGCTTAGCAGCGTTAGTAAGCCAACAAGGAGGCCTCATGTTGAGCTTAGATGCAGCATAGCAGCGTTAGTAAGCCAACAAGGAGGCCTCATGTTGAGCTTAGATGCAGCATAGCAGCGTTAGTAAGCAAACAAGGAGGCCTCATGTTGAGCTTAGATGTAGCATAGCAGCGTTAGTAAGCAAACAAGGAGGCCTCATGTTGAGCTTAGATGCAGCATAGCAGCATTAGTAAGCAAACAAGGAGGCCTCATGTTGAGCTTAGATGCAGCATAGCAGCGTTAGTAAGCCAACAAGGAGGCCTCGTGTTGAGCTTAGATGTAGCTTAGCAGCGTTAGTAAGCCAACAAGGAGTCTTGTCTACTACCGTGACTCGCAGCTGAAACCAGCACCGCGAGACGAACATGTCAGTTGCTGGGCAGCCGAACTCTGGTCTGGAGGTAATTGAATTAAATTTGATCCTAAGATTTTTTTTTCATTTTGTTCCAAATGCTGCGATCATTTGGCAACGTTGTTGTCATCACCAATGTTTTTATTGTTCGCTGAGCGTCTGACCACGCTAGGAAGGAAGTAGCTGCCAAGTTGTCTCGCTGCTATCTACCTGCTCTGTGTTCACATCCCCATCGCGTGGCTTTCGGAGCTAAACGGGGCGGAAGAACGAAGGGTACTATCCTTATCGGGCAAGAGACATCGGGAGAGCTGCGTCGCTTCACGCCGGTACTGAAACAAGCTACAGCTAATTACCATTCGCCATCTGGCCATTCGCCGGAGCAACAGCGGCCCAAGTCACCTCACATCGCACACCTACATTTTATAGGTTATAAAACTACTGAAAAAATATATCTCCAATGACGTTAAAATTAATAATTGGTCCGTGGAACGCTATTAAATGGGAAGCCTCACAGTGGCGTTAAATAAATTTATTGCTGCTCATTTAACATTCAATTTCTGGACTATTAAAATTACCTAACTTCGAACAGTAACAAAAATGTTTGTAAGCGCGTGGAGCGAGTCTTATGATAAAATATGTTCGAGAAAGCCACATTTCAAATTATTGTTTACGTTTTGAGAATTGCATGACTTTAGGAATTAAACGCATAATTGTTTACCTTCGCGTTGAATCAATATTGTTACAAAATGTTGACAATAGGATGACTCCTAATTATTGCATTTATTTGCTGTAGTAAAATTTAGCATGAACTCTGGCGATATTTTTGAAGAAAAAAACCACTCACGCACATACATTTTCTTTAAAAATTACTTTCTTATTCTATAAATATGTTTAGAAGGTTTCTCTGACTAATTTTGTTATATATTTTTTAACACGCGTTAAATAGTTATTATTTGCAATCATGTTAGGTGTACAAAAACAATATCAATGTTATTGGCATACCAGTGTTACTATTTAGGTTATAAGTAATTACTGGAATCGAATCCGCAACCTTCGCTTCTAGAACGTGCTAATTACATTATAACTGATCCGATGCATATTTGTGCATTAGCAGTCTCCTCTTTTTTGGATTTGAGCATAGTTCGCAACTTCTGTGATTGCGGGTGATTTGCTGACAAACAACCCTGACATGGTTCTTCTTCTATAACCGATATCCTGCGATAAAATTTGGCACATTTCTTAATCTTGTTTTACACTACACGCTCATACTGTTACGGTCATAAGCGTTTGTTCCTTTGGCAGATGCTGTGTTAAACATTTTACAATTTTTTTACGTTTTGATTGTTAGCTTAGATTCTTTCATACTTTGACGAATTGTTACTTTCTTAATGATAATTATTAATATCACAGGTAAGACATTATCTGAAGAGTGCAACGCACGTATGGACTTAAAACGTTGCTGCATATTTCAAGTTAATATAATTCAAACAACGGCAACAAGGGTAGACACGTTTCTGCTAACAGTTAACAAGTCTTGTACCTGCAAACGTTGTATTGCGTATTGTGGACACTCAAGAGTAAGAAAAACTAACACATATTTCAACAACAGAGAATTTATTAAGAAACCTCCTCTTTTTTTCCTGGAACATAAGGTGAATTTTTGCAATAACTAATCAGTCAGCATTTACGTGGAAAATAACGAAAGTTTCTGGTTACAAATTTTTAACAACACGATCACATAACATATTTCTATTTTAAAATCAATTTAGGTTGTTAATTATGCTCTTATTAAAACTTTAAATTTTGTTATACATTAAGCATGTGTTTATTTCTAAAAGTATTTATTATTATAGTTTTATATGTCTAACCATTATTTTTAGCATAAAATCATTTTGTTTTCATAGAAATTTTACTCCTGTATGCAACCGTGAATTTTGTAGATTCACAGGAACATTAGACACGTTTAGAGCTCTTTATTATTATTTTTTATATTTGTAAAGATATACCTGCAAGCAGTAAATATAATTAACATGATGCACCAAGTCAAACCTAAAGACTTTTTCTCTTCTTGCAAGCAGCTTTTACACAAACTATAAAGTATTTTAAAGGCCTAGCTTTGAGCCTAACTTTAATAAGCAAATAAGATAGGTTAGGCTTCGCTGTGATGATTTCAGTTTTTGAAGCATAGTACGGCAGATACAATTATCACAGAATAGCGTCGACGACAAAAAAATAACAGCATCAGTCATCACAAGCGAGCTCTTTGAGGCGAAGCGTTGTGGGGTGCGCGCGGAAGAGTCGCCCCTATGGACGGACGGCTCGCGACTGAAGCCTGGTCCAGAGGGGGTCGACTGACGAGAGCTCGGGCAGCCACTCATCGCGCGAGCTCCCAGCGCCCGACTTCAATCCGCCTGATTGCGCGCGGTTGTTTTATGCTCGCGCTGCATTATTCATGGGCGTGAGGGCGCGGAGTTCCCGGCAGTCCCGGACACGCTGGCGCCAGGGACGTGACGTCACGCGCGCTACAGGCCGGCGTCGGCGTGGCTCTGCGCGATCTGCGACCATTAGGGACAGCAGCGACGGAATAACACATATCTTCCAAACAGATTACACGTGACGTCATTACAGTCGAAATTTTTTTTAACATAAATTTCGTAAAATGGTATAAAACCGGATTTTATAGATAAATAACATATATATATAAGAAAAAGTTATATAAATTGTTACAGTATTTTATTTTAATTAAGACAAGTACAGTTTATTATGAACGATTGTTTGTGCATTCGTAGAAGGAAAGGACTTTAGGACCCATTAGTATTAGACGTTTTTTGCACTTCCGATAGGTTTGTCTCAGGCTGCGCTTGAAAGCCCAGGTTTTATGGCTGCCACAATAATATTTGGTCAGTATACACCCACTAAATATATAGAGTTTTCGCAAATTGCGAGGCATAAATTAAATGGACGACAGGAAATTCCAAAACAGAAAATTTTTTGTTAAGAATAGTATGTCCGGAAACGAAACCCTGCCAAGCTACAGGCGCTAACAGTAACATGTTTTCGAGGGCCCGAAGGCCAACGCACCCGCCTACCACCCCTCCCAAATATGCGCCCTTTAAGGGTAGATTGGGAGTCTGCTTACTGATCTGAAGAATACAGAGCTCTTTTCCACTGAAACTTCCAGATCCAGGAAAACATGTCCCCTCCACCACTACATACATAGTGGCTTCTTAGGGACCTGTAGACCAAAATCCCCACATGGAGCTACATGCAGGTAAGGGTTCAAGACAGGTGCTTCCACAGTCCAGCGAGCCCCACAGTCGCCGGACATGCTTAGCAGACTGCTACCCATTAGTCATCCAGGTCTTTCCAGTACTACAGCCAACTTTAGGTCTCATCGGCAGACTGTTCGCCGGTAGTTTGACCAGACCACCGCGCTTCAGAGTGCAGCCACGAGGTGTCCTCGTCGCCTCGGAAAACCCTCCGACCCGCCGTACCTCGGCCCGGCGGGTTTACAGCCGATTAAGGCCCGGATGCAACTGCACCACTCTGGCGACGACCGCCATCAACCCCAGCTGGAAAATGGCAGTCACAGTGCACAGGCAGGAAGCACCTGGGGGTTACCTCAGTACATCCACCGACTACAAGGCTAAAGGGGATACCTCGCCGTGCAGTTTACAGCCCGTTTTTAGGCCCGGTCGCCCGACACCGCAACCACCATACCCAGTCGAACTCCATTTCCATGGGGCCTGATCCATTCACTATGGGGCCCTTTGGGACCGATGCACCGAGGCTTGGCCGGTTAACCCCCCGGAAAGGTTTCTATCGCATCTTCTGTTGCCCGCAGATTCAGCCCTTTCACCATTTCCGGTCTCATACATACTATGCGGCAGAGTTAGACCCGGCAGCGCCCTCTTCAGTAAAGAGGTGCTATGACCAGAGGTCGGGGTAAGCAGTCCCGACATAGCCACCACAACCTCAACAGCGGTGCCACGTGAAGGCAGAGGGTTGCCACTTGGTGTGGAGAGGCTATATAATCGCATCACACACCCTTTCCGCGGACTTGATGGTTCATGTCTCGGATACTAGAACCGGCAACAGTTCCGACACCTCAAACGACAATCACCCTCCAATCAGCCGTGGATACCTTAGAGCAGGTAGAGCCCGGGTACCCGCTCTCCAGCCCGCAGCCAGAAAGGCCAAGTCCACTCCCGCCTGCTAACAGTAACAGTAGCGCACGTCTGTATCAGGCGGGCTTCAAGGACTGCTCCATGGCTGAGAGGACACGTGATCGCAGTGGCGGTCATACGCCCCGCGGGAGGCAGGGAGCCGCCAGACTTAGAGCGAGCCGTGCTCAGTCTGATACACATCGCCCTGCATGTAGAACTCCCAGTTACAGGCAGTCGCTGGTTAAGTCAGACGAAGGTCTTCCTATTCGGTACACTTCTACGGTGGAAGCGCTCTTGGTAAATGCGTACAGCTCCTGCTGCAATTTTTTTCTCGCCTGCCAGTTAACTATTAACATATCGGCCATTTCTGGGAATGGTCAGTCTGCCACGTCACAGCACCGTACTCACTAACAGTCAACTCCGCGCTAATCGCATAAAGTCAAATATGCAAACTTACCACAACTGTCTATGAACTGTGCTGTACATCAGACTGCTGGTTGCTAGTGATTTTGCTTAATGGAATCCTGCTTCATCAGTATGCGGATGTTTCTTGTTTGCAGGCAACCCTTAAGTTGTACCCATAACGAATAACGCCATCGCATCGGTCCGGTCACTTGAGGTTCGTGTTCTCCAAGAAACAACAGTGCTCCACTTCCTGACAGGTAGGAAATGCTGTGAACACATTCAGCGTTAAGACCAGTTCTTTGTAAGACTTCTGGTGGAGTTGGAAACTGTGTAGACATTTGGTGAGCTTGTTTCATGAGCCTGGCGTAAAGAGTTTGGTAACTGGGAGTTGTAGACGCCCGACATTCCCAGCGCCCGGTCTGCGGCGGAGCAGCGCCGGCAGGAAGGAGCGCCTCAGCCGAGCCAATTAGCGGGCCAGAAATACCTCCCCGGAAGAGGGTGGCTCGTGAGACCAGGGTGCCGGCCGCCCCGCGCCGCTATTCCTGTTATGATTTAGCGGTCGTCAAGGCGCTAGCTACAACCCCCCCTCCCCCCAGGGGAGGAGGGACCACTCGCAGCCGTGCCAACATTCCTCCGGGGATATGACGACTGTCACCCGACTACCCACTCCACTGTCACGTCCTTGTTAACCCGGTACCCGCTGCGCGTCACACAGCCGCCATCCCGCCTTCTCCTCGAGCACGTGGCAGCATGAGCCTGAGCTGCTCCACGCCGGCGAGCTCAATGAGGAATATTGTCATTTTGTGAAAAATCATTAACATTAGTACTATTTAGAAAATAAAATTTAATAATGATTTTGAAATTTCAGGCTCTGATTTAAAAGATAATGATGTGGAAATGTATCCAAATGTTATATATCTTTGCCATTTATCTAATATATATATTTAGTGCAACTCATAAAATTATATATATATTAAAATTAATTTTTAGAAGGTATTTCCTTTTAACATAACATTTCAACTACGAGATTAAAACGATTTCGTTATCTTTATACAACAAATGTATTGAAAATAATTATTTTGTTCTGTTTTAAATGTAACCTCTTTTTAAAATAAAAAACAAAATTACAATTAATAAAAATTAATATTCAAGAATTAAATTTTGTTAGTATTTTTGTGTAGTTTCTTAATAATTTGTAAAATTATTTTTGAGCAAATATCTATAAAATTTATATTTACGAAAGTGAGCAGGGTCGCGGCGCGTGCAGGTTCGGAGCAAACTGGTGGCCCAGCACAGCCACTGACGTCACGTGTCCGCCGCAACGTGAGACTGCCGCGCGCACCTGGTGGATTACAAGGGTTGCCGCTTGACCCCCTCCTTCCCTCCGCTCCCCTAGCGATGCTCTGCCTTTGCGGCGTTATCTGACAACTTGCAGCTGGGGAGTTCCAAGGGCTGGGGAGTTCCTCGGGTCGCCGACGCCTGTCACGAGATTTCTGCCGCCGGGTCGGCGCGCAATGACGCGACTGGCCCAAGCCGCGCTCGTGAATTCTAGAAGTGGCGCCTGGGCCTATATAAGCCCAGAACGCCGGCCTAGGGGTTGGGTTGAGAGTTCATTTCCAGTGCGATTGTCCGGGCGATAGTGCCGCGGGTGCGGCGGAGTTCCTGGGCGAGGAGTTCCTCGGCGAGCGAGTTTCTTGGCGAGAGTGCCGCGGGTGTGGCGAGAGTCCCGAGCGAAGCGTCGAACGGATCCACGGCGAAGGGAAGTGTGACGGCGGCGGCAGAGTGCGGCGACGGAGTCCCGCGACGGAGGACCACGAGGGGTGCTGAGGCGAGAGTTGCACCAGAGGTGCGGCCCAGCGATGTGTGCAGTGTGTAAAAACTGAGTGACTGGGGAATAAACATTTTTAAGTGTATTTGATTATTGGGAATTTTTAGAAAATTATTTGTTAGTGATGTAAATATTGGAAAATAATAAAACTGTATAGTTAAATCTTTAATTGGGCTATCCATTTACGAACCCAGTAGTTTTCCAACGAATTATTATTTCATTTTAATAAATCGTAACAATATTTTACAATTGGTACCATATACCTGATATCTATCAAAAATTTTAATGAAGTTTTTAAAAAATTTATCATCAAACGCCTCTATTTCACGGTTGAAAACTAAATAAAGTTGTAAATAAAAGAGGTCTTGCATAAATATTAATATAAGAATGAAAACAATTTATTTAAATTTTTTCTGACATAGGCGTACAGCATTTAAATTATTCCCGCAAATATTACATCTTAGGGGAAAAAATCTAAAACAACCAAACGCAAATGAACACATGTAACCTGTAGTGCAAATCAGTGGGATTTACAAGGAAGGGGGGGGGGGGAGGACTGAGGGGCCCGACAGGTCTGCACTCGGGGTTAACCGACCCGTCTTCTCTGGATGCGGTGCTTGTATTTTGTATACTGCTCATATTTTGGCCTACATGCATTCCATAAGCAGAAAACAAAATATACAGAACGTTTTCCACAATACATAATTTGGACATCAAACCCGGTTTACAGTCAGACGTTTGTAAGTGCAGGCAGGCCCTTTCAGTGAGAGGCTTCATAATTCCAGGAGAAAAATTTTGAAATGCAATACCATAAATTATATTATTGTATTTATAGAATTAATTATAATTCTGTAGAACTATTTCCACCAAATAATAATAGTAAATATCATTACAATATTTTACCTTAAGAAACCCAATCTTTCCTAAATTTGAGATCAATCAAATATAACGTCTCTGATTAATTTTTTAACATTCTGTTTCATGGTTCTTCAATTATGTAAACGTTTCTAAATTTAATTTTTTTGTAAAATCGTTTTATAGCAACGAAAGATAGTACTTTTTTCTTTTATTCCCGTCTTCAACCTTTTCGTAGGAACTTCACCTTGACTAACCTGATTTTAGTTCTGATAAATTGTGTTTTTTTTTTCTTTTGAAATGCTTTTTTTTACAATTGTTTTGAAATACTTTTTTACAATTGTTTTAAAAGTGGTAAAATAATTTTGATTTAAAAATTTATTTAATATTTTTCTTTTTATATTCCGTTAAAAATGTATTAATGACCAAATCTATTAATTCAGAAATTGAAATATCAAACGAAAAATCTGTAACATTCTCTAAACTATAAAAGTTTAAGAATTTATAAATAATTATTAACAAAATGTTATTTCCCAATTTAATTAGCTTCAAAATTTATTTTACTCGTTGTACTGTTGCTTTTAGTACATAAAATTATTGAGATTTTTTTTTTAAATGATTTATTTTATTTGCATAGAGACTATGAACATTTTTGTACAATTATGACCCTGTGTAAATTCTCTATGAACTTTATTTCTTGTTTGTTTTGCGAAGAGTGGTATCTGTTTTGATGTATGCTTTGGATTTGTATAAGGAGGGTTGGAGATTAAAAATTAAGGGAATATGAGCCTCCATGTTGAATGTGAAAAATAAAAGGTTTTGTCATATTGAGAAGGACAAGTTATTGTGTGGTATTGATGAATTGAAGTCCATATTTGCAGCTGGAGCTACATGAATGTTTGAAATTACAACTTGTCTCATAATGAGAATATTATCTCAGTATGTATATGGTCACGAGGGTAACACTTATTATAGTGTGACTATGTATCAAAATATGGTGAGTTTGCAAATATTTATGTTATACCTTGAAAAACCAGAAATGACCATAGTTGTGCAGCTGGTTTCTGCTATGAAGAATGCAAGAATTTTGCTGAATTGAACAGAAAGTTGAAGTTTATTAATATTTATTGATATAAGCAATATCCTGTAGCGCACAAACCAGTGGTAATACCGAGTTAAGAACCTTGTGTTCGAACTAGTTGAAATATTTGTTTAGCTTGGAAAATAACTATTGACAATTTGATGCACACACATAATAAATTAGTCCGGGTATTTAATTATATTTCTTTGCTTTTCCATTTTCATTGGAATGTACTGAATGCATTGATAGATTATACTGATAAATTGTGAACTTTCAGATATGCACTAAAATCATATACATACAATATTTGGTTTATACATGAGTACATACATGTGTATATACCATACATCATTATCTTTTGTCAGAAAAAACAATTTTTTATTAAATTTGATGTCTAACTATTAATTATCTCGATAAACAATTAAATTAATTTGCAAGCGTCAGCGTAACTAATTATAAAATGTATCTCATAGATATAAGTTAATTTTTATTTTTAAATGCACTACAATACTGTTAGCTAAGAATATGCATTTCTCATAAATTTTAATTACCTAATGCCTAATTTATTATTTATATTGTATGATGGTCAGAATTACAAAAATTACTAAGAATAAAATTAAAAAATTGAATGAAGAATTGAATAAATAAGGATTGTCGCAAAAAAAAAAATCAGAAAATGTTTGTTATTTTCATTATCTAAACGGCACAATTTTATTTTAAAAATTATGATTGATTTATAGTTTTACTTTATATGCTCCCCCACCCCTTTTCCAACCAACCAAAAAACCTCACACACAAAAAAAAATACAAAAGTGTTCTGTAACAACCGTCAAGTCGAGAAAGTTGATTGGCTAGTAAATTATTGTTCTGAATCAAAAAACCAAAATTCAAAATGTGTCGTTTTCGAGTTGTAAACATTTTTAAAAAGTACCCTGCACTAAATTATTAGATATGATGTCTTAAACTATTGATAACAATTCGAAATAATATCAAATATGCAATCCTTTTAATAGAAAATATATATATATTAAGAAAACTAAAGCGGCACAAAACCTTTTACTCGGGTAAATTTGATTAGACATACTGTACCAAAATTACTTTGCTGTATTAGAAAGTTACCTGAAAAAAAAACGCCTAATTAAAGCAAATAACTTTTATAAGTTTGTAAATACTATTTTTACAGAGTTGTTACGCCATTTGAGAGGCAACAAGGAATTTTTTGTAAGTAAAGCGAGATGAATGTGAGCAACGATAATTTATTCACAATGAATATAAAATCATTAAGGTATTTACAAAAATATATTCTTAAACAGTAAAGGCGTACTCACTCAACTTCGTTTCTCTGTGAAGACATGAGCCAGATATCTTGAAATAAACAGTAATATTAACATTCATAAATATTGGACTTCACTTCTTAATACTGGAGCCGCTACGATCAAATACAATTTGAAATACTTAGTTTTATTCAAAACAAGGGCATACTCGCTTGCAGTTATATTAAACGTGCAAAATGAATACATTAAAGAATACGTTAAAACAAACCAGTAAGCTGAGTAGCATGAAACTCAAAGATATTATTATAAGTATTGGTTGATGATAAAAAAACACCTTAAACCTATGATTCGCTCTACTAAGAACAGAGCTCATTAAAATAGAATACAATACTGTACATTATAATATGTTAAACTGAAGGATAAATAACTCAACTTCGCACCACAGCTAGGTGAAGAAATAATCTACTAGGATTTAGGTGAATAGATAATCTACTGGGATTAGCAATTTCCAAAGAAACATAATAACACTGGTTCGTGTATTTACAAAATTGCCAGTCATTATGCATAGTTACTAAGAATTCTACTCGTTTACGGCCCCCACGACTATCTGGGTGACTACTGGCTGGGCACTCGCCTTGGACCGTCCCACTCGCTACACGAGTCTCTACGAGCGCACTACGAGCGCACTACGAGCGCACTACGAGCGCACTACGAGCGCACTACGAGCGCACTACAAGCGCACGCCCGGAGCGCCGGGCTCTCGACTCGCTGGCTGGACTCGCTCCTCACTCGCAGAACTCGCCGCACGACCTCCTGCACAGCTCCAGCAGAACAGCTAACAGTCCATCTCAAACCAGCAGCGCAAACCTCAGGTGAAGGAAGTAATCACCACTGGTATCGACACAGTGATTAGCGAGTTCAGTTGAAGCTTATAAAGCACAAGTACAAGCAGATCGTGACGTCACCAAATCAAGAACTAGCTCACTCCGATCCCGGCGTCGCCTCTCAGTCGCCTCGTCTGGCAACACACGTACCTCACTCGCACTCGGCTCCATGTACATCTGCAACGAGTCACCTTCTCTACTCGCTCGGCGAGTTACCTTGACCACTCGTCCGACGACTCTGCACACTGAAGACTGCACACTCTGCACACTCCTTGACTGTTCTCAGTATGTCTGATAGTTTGTACGAGGAAGAAGTCCTCACTTGTAGTTCCAAACGGCGCGCACAGCATGACGTCACTGGCGATGGCAGACGGCGGTATCCGGAGTAACGCGTCGGTCGTTGGACGTTCACCCATCTAAATACATTAATGTGATACCATATTTTATATCTTGAATAGTTTTTTTTTGAGTGATAGTAAATTTTTAATTTATTTTTCACAATTTATTTTGGTTAAAGTATTATTGACACATTTTAAATCTGTTATTTTGTTTTTGTGTCTCATTTTTAAAGATAAATCATTTATATTTCTATGAATTTCGCGATAATTACTTAATATAATATTTGTCTGTAAAAAATTGAATTTTCTTAGTGCTTAAGTTTAGTACTTAATATTCTCTAAACAATTAATTTAATACCAGTAAACTTTTCTCAAAATCACAATCATTATTTTAACTTCTTTAAGCTCTTAAACCCAGAAAATTCCGTACTTTGAACTTTTTTTGAAAATGTTTAATATTCCAATAAGTTTCATTGTTTCGTGGATATGAAAAGTCTTATTCTTTCTATCATCGTACGATCGTCATTATCTTTATAAATGTCGTTCTTAAAAGATTATTGTGGGGTTATAGGAGTGTAATGGTGTGACCGGTCCTTGAGCCAAGCCCACATCTCAGTGACACGAGTGGAAGCGCAGCTCCTGTAACGCGGGCGCCTACGAGCGCGGATATCACCGCTGCACGCCTGAGCGGTAGGCAGCCAGCCAAACTACCTTGCTGCATCCCTGATGTGTCCGCAACCCGCCGAAATTTGTCCGCGGTGCAGCATTTTTCGAATCCTTTGCGCTGATTGGCCTACCGGCGTAACACCGGCCTCAAGGGCCGCAGACAGAGAGGCAGCTGGAATCAACTGCAGTGACGCTGCAGCTCCAGAGCAGGAAGCGCGGTTCACGAGGGAGCGCTGGACGCCAGCCAGACGTCACTAGCCCTCCTTGAAGCACGGACCAGGCCTGCAGAACACTGGGACGTGACTGACGCAAGAGTACGTACGACGGCAGTAGACAAGCACCGCGCCGTAGACTCGCTCGCAAGGCTGCAAGCGACAGCTGCACGGCGAGGAACCACTACAACAGGCGACAGGCGGGGCAGCTCGGCGGGGACATGCACGGACTCGACGAGACTCCTGCGCTGGACACAACCACGCTTTCACAGCGAACCAGTTGCAGCGCGAGTTCGCGATCTTGCGTGTTCCGGCGGGAGTTGTCCGAGGTGTCCGAGACAGCCATCCCAGGAGAGGGACAGTGGCAGGTAGAGTGCGCGGCAGTCTCAACAAGCGCCGGCATCCGGGCCGGGACAACAAGCGGCGCCGCCACCGCCACGGGACAAGAGCGAGGACTAAGGCAACATGCGAATAAGCTATTGTCGCAGTCATCTGCTGAGACAGCTGGGCCTTGAAGCAATTTACATTATTATATGAATATGTTCTTTTTAAAACTTTGAAAGCAATATTTCTTATTCAAAGAACTTGACTGTTTCAGAACTCTTAGTTTAAGGCACCATTGTAAACCAAACTTGAATGACAGACCATATGTCTCAAGCGCCATTCATTTTTTATACATATTATAATTTAAATTCTTTGCATACGTAAATTAGCATATCAGAGATTAACATAACTTCAGTGTCTCTTTGAGCTGTGATTTTTATAGTTGTAGCTGGTCTCTTTTCTGCTGTAAGAACTGCGAAATTGAAGTTTTCAGGCGTCAATGCCGCAATGTTATTGCCAACAACAAGGCTTAAAGTAATAAAATTTAAATGCTAATTGACGCAGTGTCAACGTAACCAGAGTTAAGAAAGAGTCGGCGTAATTAATTTTTTCTGTGTTTCACATTTATTACGATCATTCCCCCTTTTCCTTTTCAGTGTCTCATGTGAATTAGGCGCAGTAATCTGGCAACTTGCAGACTAGCGGCGACGTACAACGTACATCACTGCGCATTGGTTTATGAAGCACACTAGAGAAAAATTTTATATTGTTTTTAATTGTAACCCACTTCGGAAGTATAGTAAAATGTAATGTGCCGGAAATTAGGCATTTCGTCACTTTTTTTAATTTATTCTATGATTTTAAAATTTTTTGGGGTTTCTATTTTTTTTTAAATTTATCTGGTTGTTAATGGGGGTGATTTACTTTTTGTTAGGCCGGTGTACGCCACGGATTTAAACGTTGTGCCAGTGGACCGAAGCCCCTTCCCAGGGGGCCAATCTGATATTTTTTTCTGTCTAATGTGGACATGGTCAGCCCGGTTGAAATTTCTCTCGCCTGCAGTCACGTCCCGAGTTTGTAATTTTAATTCCCTGCATGACCAAAACTGCTTTGAGCAGCTCCTGGGCTGCAAGCTGCTACCTTGTAGAGGCCTGCTGAGAAAAGCATGTCTCGTCACGAAGCAGTCTCCAGTGGAGCTGCGTTCCCACCTTAGTGGCTATTTCTGCCCCCCCTTCCTCTCTCTCCTCCTCACTTTAGTTCTGAGAAATTAAGCTAGGAGCAGTGACCGGACGGGACGATGACCTGATGCAAAAACCTTCTCCCGGGTCCGACAGACACATCCCCGACATCTAGCGGAGGAAAAAGTAACCGCGGGCCTGGTCGCCAGCGTGCAGAGCTTACCCTCATGACACCTGGTGGCAAGTCTGCTCACCACCTCAAGTAGTTCCCCCTTACGCCGCTAGAAAGCAGCGTCGCGGTGCCATAAGGCACTATGCTTTCCTCTCGCGGTCCGGAGAAGTCGATTGTTCGTTGCTTTCGTTTCGGTCCGGTAGAGAGCGCGCATGTCGTGTTGTTGTCACGCCCGCCTCGGACTCCTTCGGAAATTTTCGGCCTAGAACCGAACCTATCCCCTCCTTTGACCCGGGGCCTTACCGCCCGATTTAATTAGGTGCTTTGTCCGATTGCGGGGCACTTAGCCCTCTGACCTCGGCTACTGACCACGTCTCCTCTACGTCCTCTGCGCTAAGAGGCTTTTTGCAGGAACGGTGATTTTCGTGTGCACGAGAATGTAGTCAGCTTGCTTAAGGGATGTGATCCCGTTTGTACAGTAGCCAGGCATAGGTAGTTTTTAGAAAAGTCATGCGTAGTTAAATTTTTATTTATTCTTATTTAATTCAAAAAAGTCTGGTTTCGTCCGCGCATCCTGACTCCTCGGTCCGCGGCATCCTGATGTCGGCGCGAGACACCTAGTGAGCTCCGAACTCTACACCCTAGTTGGTGAGTAATCCGGCCTTTTCCCCCCCATTCTCGTTTGTTGGCCTTTTGCGCCGACGGTGTAGGACTGTCTGGAAGCAAGTCTAATTCGTTTTGAATTTGATTTGGGTTTCAGACAGGGTCGAAGTGCTGGAGAGACAAATTGCTCCCAGCTCGTGGTCCTGCACCTCCACTGCGGGTCACGTTAGAAGAGAGGTTTCTGCGACCCGACGTTATTTTTTGAAGACCCGGGTGGTAATGTGAAATCAACATCCCCCCCCCCACTTTCTAGCTACGAACTACATTAATCGAATGAATAGCCTACCAGCGAACAGTGCCTTCCTCAAGAATCTGTAAAATCGAGGAAACTCATATATATATGTAATTGTTGGGACATTCAAATTTGGTGCATTTTTTAAATTTTTGGTTATGTAATAATTTTTGGTTAAGGTGTAATATGTATTATTTTAAATAATCCTGGGGCGCCCCCCTTTAACTTTGTTAATTACTAAGATTTTTATTGTCAGGTTTGAATAATACGAACACAAAATTCCTTAATAATAAACCAGGGAACCTATAGACCAAGCTACTTGTGTAGTGTTAATTTATTTATGATATACCTTCTTCCCTTAAAAGATCCACCAGCTCCCAAGTTGCTTGTGTCAGGGAGATCCAAATTATCTTGTTCTCCACCTCGTGCCACCTCTGGTCAATAACTTTATTTTTCTTATTTTTCTTACCCAGCAGTTTCCAAGGCTCTTTTTAATTAATTTAAAATAATTTAATTTTGTGGCACGAGGGGCGTTACAGTAATAAATTAGTGTGCTTAAATGGTCCTTCGCACGTACTGTCATTTTCTTATAAGTTAGGAGGACTGTATTATACCGTCACACACGAAGACCAGCAACCACAGTTCCTAACAGGAGAATAATCTAAATTTTAATAGAAACTGGAACCAAAGCTGTAATAAAAAGTTTGTAATTTACAAAAACAATAAAATGAAGGGTTGTCTAAGTAATCATTTTTCTGATATTATATTTGATAAGTTATTTGATAGTTTGTAAACAATGCTGTGAGTAGTTCCGTACGCTGTGACGCGCTCTGCCGCGACTCGCTAGACGGGGGAAGCCTGAGGAAGAGCGCGGAGGCGAGACGAGGGAGGGGGTGGACGTGTCGCGGTTGCCATGGCGACCACCGACCGCAATTACCGCGCGCACAATGTCCCGTCTTCGGGCGGAATAATTAGTTTGATTATTGGCGGGTAAACAAATTCCCGCGCCCCGCCTTGGTGGGCTGAAAATTCTTTAAATAATTCCCCAGTCGGGGGTAATTGGGGATAACAGGTGAGAACACCCGCTCCCCGCCCGCTGCTACTCTCTGTAGTAACCGACGTATCTTTGGTAATGTTCCAGATATAATACCTACAATGTATTACTTTATACAATATGAGCACCACCTGCAATCGATTATCAGATACCCATACCAGATGTATGACAAAAAAAAAATTTTTATTACAGAATGGATAGGAAATAAAACATGTTTACAACCACTAAAAAAATTTTAACCCGGTACTCATGATAAATTATTTACATAATTGGCTTCAGCCCAATGTATTCGCCTAATAAGGGTTATTCTTCGCGGGATTGGTTGCAGAGGACAACAGCGACGCTATGACGAAAGATTTAAGGTAAAACTTTAATGGACTTCTACACAAAAACATATACATTAAAACACTCAAAAGTAAACTGCAGTATATCTTATACACAGAAGGAGAAGGGGGTGTTATGAATGGATGAATGCAGTATTGCTACCGACAAGTCGAGAGCACACCAAGTTTTCAAGAACATGGCTTCAACAAAGATATCAAGTAGTGATTAAAGTGCGTAACAGTACGTGTAGTAAGGCTTAACCTCCAAAACTTTCTGATTGCGTCTGTACCACAGGTAGCAAAGGAGTTACCTTCAAGTAACCAGGTTATTGGTTGAAATTTAGAGTGAATCTTTTGCGATTTTTTATAAATTCACGCGCGTTATTCGTACGACTGGAGTTTAATTAAGCGGAACAGAAGTATGAGGTCAAGGGTTTTGAGAAGATTGCCATGGAGGTTACTAAGCTGCAAGCAGGCCTATAATTTTTTTTATTTGTTTGTATGTTTATTTATTGTACTGTGAAGGGTGCGCGCGTGGCCGAAAATCCTGTATGGCCAAAACCCCACATTCCCAGACAAAACACAGGCCCAGCCAGTCCCCTGAACCACAAGTGATGTGCCTTGGACAATGAGCCCAGCCTCCTGATTGGCGGCTGTAGGCCTACTAATTCCTTAACCACGCCGTCCATTCTGTGATTCGTTCTCCTCGCACAATCCACCCGCATTCCAATTATTCCTGCCTTCGTTTCTACCCTCACTCTACTCTGCCTCACCCATCATTCATTTATTTTTCTTATTGTTGAGTTCCTATGTATAACTTATTTTTTACTCCCTCAATGCCTTGTCGAGCGGTCTTGTGGCTGACGCAACCAACCGTAGACCACAACCACGTGCCCCGCGCAGCCAATACTTATCGATCGCTCCATGTTGTTGGGAGGCGGGCAGGAGACTCCTGACCTCGCTCTCTTGCTTCCCCAAACCCTCCATGCGCCCTCCCACTACTGGCCTGACAGCCATCTTGACTCGCGACACCCTGGTTCACAGTATCTCAACAGCCCGCGTCCTGAGCTTTTTGTTCTGTGGTGTTGTGTTTGTTGAGCGTCTGCCCTCGGTTCTAAGAAGATGAATAGAATAATGGTGTAAGTAACTGCAGTCCTGCCATGCTGAAAAGTAACATTATCAGAATAAATACGTCAGAAAACATTTGAACAGACACACTTGAAAATATATGCCAATGAAAATTTGAACAATTAACGGAATTTGTAAAATAAAATTGCGTATTGCCAACATCAAGAGTAACATTAAAAAAAAACCAGAACTCACGCCAAATCAGCTCTTAATTATTTTGTTTATGAAATTAGAAAAACCAAAATACTTACTACTTCAAAAAATATTAATATTTCTTTCAAGTTATCTCGTACAAGATTCTGAGGACTCAGCTCGGGACATCTAAGATGTACACTGAAGACAAGTCCGCGGTCAAAGGTTATTTTTGGACCTCGCTTGCTGACCCATGATCGTGCAGGGCGTTATTGAGAACCACAGTCAACTCAAATACACTCCAATTACGAAAATAACATTACATTTTAAAGTCAATTATATCTACCTTCTAGCCAAATAATATCGCTATTTTAGACTTATGAATATACTGCCGAAGTGTTTAGTTAAAGTTTGTGAATATCGATAATGAATAAAAATGAATGCATGAAGCTTATGTTAGATTGGAAAAACTGCATATAAAATGGTAAAACCACGTAGTGCATCCGTACATCAGAGACCGAAGTGTGGTGGCGGTCGACGGAAAACAGCACCTCAATTTCTAGTTGATGTGTTCGAGGCTAGTAGTAATGTAGGTACTGGCACATGGTGCCGGTTTGAGGTGTGACATGTCGGCCGCCATCTTGGAGTGTGTCGTCGGTCAAATTTAATCGAAATTCCTCAGAAATTACTCAAAATTCATCAAAATTTCCTTTTTACGAGTAAAAAAATTCCCGTATTGAGAGAAAATTTCCCATTTTATTCCTGAAAAAATTCAGAGGAGCTACAATTCCTCGGTGAGGAGCAATTTTCCATCGAGATGGGAAATATTCCTCGGAAAGAGGCCAAATTCCTCTCAGGCACCATCAGAGATCAAGACCTTGACCTTGACAATAAACATGAAATGTTTAGATTTCGACCAAAAAATTAAGAAAAAATTTCAAAAAATATTAAAAATCCGTACTTCAAATGTTAAGTTACTTAATAGAATTCGGTCCTTGGTTTGAGTCCCTACGAGAGGGAACATGTAATTTCTTAATAAAAATTTAAAAAATCTTTATTAAAATATAATTAAAATTTGAACATGTCCTTGCTTACATCACACCTATCATTTTGGATTCTAAAACTTTGCACTTGTCGTTACGCCCACTATCTTGAAATCCATAATTATTATAATACATTAACGAGAAAATTTTAAAATTAAAAATTTTTAAATATTACTTTATTAATTTTACAGGTGACCTTTGATCTTGAACTTGGCTTTGACATTTTACCTTGAACTTGACAATTGACTTTGAACTTAACATTTGACCTTGAACTTGATATTTGACCTTGAACATGACCTTGACTCTGACCTCAGAAGCATTTTAGTTTTAACCATCTTGGAATCAAGTCAAATCCGCGAATGTTGAATGTTCGTTACTGCTGCCGTCTTGAAAATCCGTAGTCTTTATACGATTTTAATGAAAAATTAAAAAAAAAATCATAAAAAAAATAATAATAAATTTTTAATCAAATATTAAGAACAGATCCTCGGTTCAAACCCGGCGAGGTCAATCGATTAAAAGTGGTGACAGATCCTTCCTCCACGGAAGTCACCGGCAGACTGACCTCCCACCACTAATGCCTAGGCAGATATTACATCAGCCAGTATCAAAACATATCATCCATCTTGTTTCCGTCTACTGGAGGTCGTTGCCAACACATTTTCTTTCGTCTGTTAGAGTGTGCTCTCTGCCATATCAGTTATTATTATTTTTGCCCGCTAGAGTGTAGGAATTATTTATTGCCCGAACGATCGCCATCTTGGAATCTTAAAAGTCTTTTATTTTTTAGCTAGAAATTCGGAAAAAATTCCAAAAACAATAAAATAATCATTAAATTATTTACTCATTGATTCGATCGATTCCTGTCCTCAGTTAAATCCTAGACTGATGCAAAAATGTTTATTCTATGTAAAAACCATTTATTTAATAAATCATGTTCAAAATACTAAAAACGGCTTAATTTCATCATCTTCCATCCTCCAGTAAGCCGATGATGACATAATGGACACTATATTAGACATTCGTCATTATTAACCCAGAAATGCGGGGGGAAAAAATTCAAAATTCATCAAAAATATCTCTTGTTGAAATAATGAATGATTCGATTGATTCCTGTCCGCGACTTGATACCAGGCAGTACAGAGTTAATTAAATCGATCAATTATATATTGAAACGTCTAAGGTCCGGGATATAATAACTGAAAACACAACTATCACATCAAACAGCAGGACAGATAAGGAGTTAGCACACACACCAAGTGCCAGTCACTCACGTGGTAAGGACCATGCGGTCGATACCCACCCGCCAACTTCGTATTTTATTTGTGGCTTGCGTAGAAAATAACGTCCAATACGCGTGAAGTAAAAAGTGTTCATGTACTACTAGTGAAAGCTCGCTATGCACAAGGTCTTGAAGAGTGTTCAGGAGGCAGAGACTGTCCGGGCGCGCCGGCCGCTGGGAGAGACTTGCCAGCTCCTGCGGTGTCGGGTGGCCGCTCGCGTCGCACCGCCCATCGCGGCAACACGTCACAACAAGGTTGAAGTCATGACCCGGTGCATGTAGTGATGCCGGAACAGAATAACAAATAAACTGACAAACAGACGGAAATTTAAAAAATATTTTTTTTTCGAGTTTTAAGTCATGTTAATAGCCAATTACAAAAAGTTTTTTAAATAATTTTTTCCAATGTACAGACTTTTCACATTGAACCACGTTTTTATATTAACATATATATAAAGAAATGTTAAAACAAAAACCAAAAGTTGTCAAACTGAGTGACTACTTTCCTTGTCTTTGCCAACATAGGTTTTTCTATACCACTTAAGTTTGAATTGGTGCAATATTAAGCTACTAATATTTGTAAACATTATGCCGTCTCGTGTGATTGGTGCATGAATGTTACGATGATGTATGACTGCAGAATGCACAGCGCTCGTGCAGAGCAAATGCAGTCCTCACGGAGACTGCGCGTTGCGCGCATGCGCACAGCAGCGGCGCGGCGCTGTGGCAGGTCGCCGGCTCTCACAGCCGGGACCGAGGCCATGTGCACACACTACATAATATATATATATATATATCGCCACACGTGTTGCCCCTGATATAGTAATGTAAAACGTTACAAAAGTTACTATTGGGTAAGTAAACGCACTTAATAAAATTTATGATTTTTTTTATTATATTAAAAAATATTTTAAAAATACTCAGTGATAGTGCCTTCTTAAACTAATATATTAAATCTGGGAAATTTTGTTAAGTAAAATATAAAAAAAACAGTTATTACCTTCTAGATTGAAGTATGAGTACCTTATTTATAACATTAGGCCAATGGTAAAATGATGTTTTTGACTCATTTTGCAGAATAGGTATATAGCCTCACAAATTTAATATCGCTTAATGTGGGGCAACCTGTGTTTATCATTAGCACGCGTTAACAGTTGTCTGGTCTAGTGTACTTAAAGTCTGAAGGAAGAGTTGGTATCTGGTATCCGGGAGAACTAGGTTCCTGTGGGGCGAAGAAAGGCGAGCAGTTTGTCCAGGGTGCATTGTGGGGGAGCAACAAGCCCTCTCCCCGCGGAGCGCGGGTGTCGCCGGCCTTTATCCCGCCCTAGTTAGCAACTAAGCTCTTCCCGGCCGGACCACGGTGCAAAAATACTACCGCAACCGTGGCAGGGAAAAAAAGAGAAAAATATATCTCGCAAGTTGTAATCTTGGACAAATCCATGGCTTCGCGCGGGACGGCGCGGGAGATTTGTAGCGGCAGCGCTCAGCATAAAGCCGCGTTTAAACCACGGGAGGACTCCATTATTCAGCTTCCTTGCGGGGAAAAATTATGGTCGAGCGTCGCCTTGCAGAGGCAGTTAAAGCGACCGTTTCAAAAATTACATTTTCCGCTTTCCGAATTAAAACAACCGTGGCAATGATAAGGTTCCAATATTGCATGCTCGTTGACATGTCTACTTTACATTCAGTGTCCTTAAGCCATATACTAGCAAAATTTTATTTCTTTATCTCATAATATATTTTAAAATTACTTTATAAAAATATTTTCTAACAATACAACTATTTCAGTGTAAGACCCGCTCTAAACACAACTGCAAAACCGTTTGCTAGATATAGAAAATCAACTTCTATCGATTAATGGAAACTCATCTTCATATAAGCAGTTTTCAAAGTTTTGCAGTCTAAAGTTATATATATATATATATATATATATATATATATTTATTTATTTAAAGAAGGGTGTGAAACATTCTAAGAGTTTTTAAATGTTCGTGAAAATACGAACTAAATAACTTAATACAAAACACTGTCGGAATGCAAGCAATTGTGGATCATGTCTATAAATGTTTAATTTTCAAAATAATACTTTATTGAAAATATATATCGTTACTGAACGTTCATCGTGCGATAAGAACATAAATTTGGTTACCATTTTAGTACAGTTCTTGTGTCCAAACATTTTACAGACACCTAACATGCGGAAGCAAATTGATAACACTTAAATTTATTGTACACACACACATACATGACATTTCAAAAATAATTCATATTAAATTTGGACAGAGAATAACTCTAGGCATGCGATACAACCATACATTAAGAAAGAAATGTGTTCCAGGAATAGACTAATATCAGGCACCTGTCAGTATAATAAAAATGTTTAATTATTTGTTGGAAGGTGTAATTTTTAAGTTAATACATCATTAGGTTTGTTTATCGTTGGAAGATGAAAAGTAGTCCAAGTAAGTGCCTAGCTTTAAACACCAGTGAGTGAGTACTAACCAAGAAGGTCTAGAGCTACCGAGAAAAGATCCTACTGAGAACCTTACCTATCGGAATAATCAACGACGACCATTCCGCGAACAGGATCAGTTGCAAGTCACGAGTACCAGTCAGCTCGTTGATTTTCAGAAAGGAAAACTGGTCGCTAAGGCCGGGTGCACAATTAGAAAACACATGCGAGAACATAGCAGCCATGCGCGCGACGATGAATACGACCTGTGCGAAGTCTATTCTCAGTTGAAATCTTGCTGTTAATTTCAGCAAATGAAATTTCGTGATGTATCCGAAACATGTTGGCAGTGTTAGTAGTATAGTTTGGTTCCTTCTTGCGCTGGTTCCGGAGTAAAGATTGAGGATGGGGTCAATAAATGACCGCCCTGATGTCACGGCGGCCATATTGGATGACCTTGACCTTTAACCTTGACCCGGATGGCCATCTTGGTTCCGTCATCTTGGATCCGCAGGCTTGTATACACAGGCTTGGCTACGCCATTTAGAATTCTAGAACTTTTTTTGCCATCTAACACATCACTCCCTAGTGTAGCAATTTTCGTTTAAGCCGCCATCTTGAAATTCCGTAATTTTTAACCAATAATTGGGAAATTTTTTTAAATTAATGAATTTTTTTTATTAATAATAAAACTTGCACTGTTTTGAAAACTGTCCTCCGTATTGAAATTCCGTTATTCTTAGCATTAAAAAAATTCGGAAAATTTTAAAATTATTAAAAAAATGCATTTGATTAAATTTAAAAAAATGCACTTGCGCCATAACATTGGTTCGATCCTAGCGAAGGCAAAATAAAAATGCCGATGGTTCCTCCCTAAAAGAACTTCCCACCACTAATGCCAAGTTAAGTATTACAACAGTCAGTATGTCATGGCGGCCATATTGTTTATGTCTGCTGGACGCTGCTGCCGACATATTGTTTAATTGTCTGTCAGATTCAGCTGCCACCACATTAGTTCAATTTTTTACCCACTAGGGTGCAGTATTAATTTATTGCCATAGCTCCCACCATCTTGGCTGCCATTAAAATTTGTGTTTGATAACAAACGTCTTCAGCAAAGCCATGAATGTCACATTGTAGAATGCTTTGCCGAGATCCTTTTGCAGGTGCGATGGTACACGCCCATCACGCAAAATGTCTGCCATGGCCTTGGTTACGTCGATCGCTTTCTTCGATTTCACAGGTCTGGTTCAAGCGAACTTGCTATACACATCGATGACCATCAACATATACTTGAAACCTTTATTCAATCCGGAATATGGTCTTATCTCAACAAGATCTGCCTTCATCAATTCCGTGAACTATGATTTGGCGAAGTAGGTATTTTCGTCTTGCAGGAGCATGAAGTTCACGAGCGATTCCAGTTCGACTCTTTGTATGTAGCAGCTTTCTTCAGTTTTTTGAGTATGAAAACTATTTCGTTTATATTCGAATATTTTCCTGCACTAAACGAAGCAAGTAAAAGTCTTTATCTGTCGATCAATTCGAGTAATTCTAATACACATATTCAAAGTTCTGACCACTTTATAGCTTTTTTAAACCTTCACCGCCGTAAACTACTAGTATACTGAAGAGATTGGCGAGTATGTCAATTTTATCATGATCTTTTTTTATATATGTCACATTATGGATCGTTAACGCGAAAATGCGCATCAGTTAGTTCTAGAAGTTTCTTGTACTCTTGCAAATATTCGTTGAATAGCGTTAAGGTTGCCTGCAAAACAACAATTCGTACAGATCTGGAGTCCCTTTTGTTTTGTACTCTTGTACACATATGATATTTCCTGGTAAAAATTATATTTCTTTAGCACCGAGGACCCACCTATTATTTTTTCTTTACACTCCATAGTTCGTGACATTATTCCGACTCGTGAATGATCTTAAGTATGGCCAGACCATTGCATTAATTTGGTGTACACATTTCTGTAACTTTTTAATGTGCATAGACTCTGCACACGTAAAGTTCTCTTCTTCTGGAGCTGGATCATATTTTCTTATTTTCGCAGTTGACATCTCATCAACTTCTGTCTCCACTTTAATGTGTCGAGTCAACTTTTGATTAGTTTAAACATATCTTCATTTGTCATTTCAGTCCAAGTCCGACTCATATAGCAAGAACATATTTTTCACGAACAGACTGTATAGCACGATGAAGGTCACTGGCCAAGTCCGACATTGTACTAACTGAAAACATTTTGTAAGACTTACTTTTATGCTTTTTATTCCTCCTCAGAAATCTCTTCCTTGTGGTTAGCAATATCTGTTTTTGCTGCCAAGTAAGTTCAGGACACTTTGGAAAACCCTCAAATCGTCGCATCTTTGCACATTTGATATTTCGATCATGTAGCGAATTCGGGAATCCGAGGCGTCCACGTGCTGGTCGATGGCTGGCAGGTACTCAAGTAATTCGATTTCACACTTTCTACTTTTCGAGCCAGTAGCGAAATGTATTTCCGAATATCGGCATCGTGAGACTCGAGAACAGTATGTCAGTCATTTCTGCTATGACCGAATTTAGAAATGATATTACTCATGTTCACGATAAACTGATCGAAATCTTGTCTGTTCCTGCCTTTATATAGAGGGCAGTCCTGGACTTAAACTAGGAATCAGTTTTTTCAGCAAAAGTTGCACGTGTCTTTAAATTCCTGAAACTTCATGTCGGTGTTTACGTGATCGTCATACGCATGACGTAAATTAGGTTCATCCATACGGAAAAGTACTATGATATTCGCGTTGTCTCGTGGCAGATGTTTTGGTAAACGACTGTACATCTGGCACAGGTAAATGCAGTCTATTTTGGCATGTCTACCAATGGAAAAATACTCTTGAATTATTCTATTCTTCTCGCACATGACATTTTCGAAAACCATTTACGGAATTGGCTCTTGCTTCACAAGGAGGCAGCACATCTGCATTATCGGTATACGGAAAATACTCCAGGCCTTCCAACGATTGCAGAATCGTGGTTAGGCACTGGTACTTTGGCTGTTGCAACGTCTTGGAATAGAGGTACATGTTTTTTAGAACCTAAGGCCGTTTGGTTCCTCCATCAAACTTAATAGAACGCACGTTTTTCCGCAGTTGGACGGGCCTGCCATTATGCATCATACAGAAGATGGCAACAGTAAGCCATATGGTGATTCGCACACTAATTACTTTTCTTGCGTGATGCGCACGGGCAAACACACTTCTTGCTTGACGATTTGCATTGTACTAGCGAAATTGTATAAAAGCAATCTCATTTATACTTTTTGTTCAGTTGTGCGTAATGACTCGAAGAAATAAGAACGACAAACACAGCGGTGCAAGACTTGTGAACTCGCTGATAAATAATCTGCATTTCGAGCTACACATTCCAGGCTGCAGGTTTTGTGGTCCAGGAACGAAACTAGCCAAATGACTATCTCGAGGCGACGTTGGCACTAATTCTCTTGACGAGAAGTGCAAGCAGTACGATATTGCCTATTCCCTCAGCAGGTATCTAAATCAAGGCACCGAGTTGACGAGATACTTGCACAGGAAGCCGAAGATATAATAAGTAAATCGCCAGACGCAGGACTTGGAGAGAAAATCGCGGCGTGCGGAGTATCCAAAATCATAAAAGTCAAAACAAAATCAGGAATAGGTACTGATCAAGCCAGACCCTGCAAGACCAAGCGCAAGACAGGTGTAGGCATGCAAAAAGCTAAAGACCAACTCTCTACCAGAAGATTACTGGTGAATTTCTACCGGTACTTTTACCCGCATTGGGCGCCCTCGGCGGCCTCATCGGTGCTACGAGTGGTATAGTGCGGGCAGTCAACACTTCCAAGAACGAGCGCAAGCAGTTGGAGGAAGCACGAAGACACAATGCCAGCATGGAAGCCATTGCAATGGGTAAAAAAACGAATCGGGACTTTACTTACAGCTACACAAGGAAGGCCGAGACACGAGAAAAAAGTATGAAAAATACGTTCTCTGTCGAAATGTCCGCTCACCAATATAGATTTGATCAAGTACGCTCGCCAAATGATAATACCAAATTTCCGAGGTTTGTTTATACGAGACAATTTACTTAACAAGCCAGAAACTCGTGAAAATGCCATTATTAACTTAGATGCATTGGCAGGTCGTGATATGCACTGGGTATCATCCATAAAGTCTAAAAAAAAAGGCCGAGTTGTACGACATTTTCGGTTATTTAAGACCTCCGCCAGGATTTAGACGATACATGGGCCGTACTATTACACTGTGCTACAATTACGAAACAGAACAGTTGCCTAACCAAACAAACTAAAAAAAAATTAGCTGAAAGAATTTTTTTTTTGCTTACAAAGAATGTTCAGTCATGAAAATAAGTCAGTCATGTCGATAACACTTACGCTGACAGGTCATAGTGTGGAACTGCGAGCGGTTCATTTCCCGCCTCTGGATTCAGAAGGGGAATGGGGTAATGGACTCGTATATTTTCAAACGTATAGTGCCATACCGAATATCGTTGAAGAAAACTACAAGATCCGCTTCCTGAAAATTGATGGGACTACTCAAGAAATACTGTTACCTGTTGGATCTTACGAAATTGACGACATTGAAAATGAAATCAAGGAAAAGTTACCACCAGATGTAAACTTTCAACTGCGAGGAATCCTAAACACCCAAAATAAGTTGTTTAATATGCAGTTAAAATGTCGACTTCACGAAACCTAGAACCATAGGTACGATGCTCGGATTCAAACCAAAGATTTACGATGCAGGAAAAACGTACGAATCTACGGGTACAGTAAACATGTTGTCCATGAATATCATACGAATAAACTGCAATTTGGCAAGTGGAACATATCTCAACAGAAGACTAAACAACATGCTACACGAGTTTTCGCAAATGAACCTGTCAGGATATAAACTGGTTGAAGTGCCACAAAATATCATTTACGTTCCAAACTATGTGAAGTACGCACACGAATTTGTCGTCAGAATCGTTGAATAGCATGAACTAACTCTTGGTGAATTTTCCAGACGAATAAATTACATTACGTCTGCACTTGAAGCGATGGGCATAAAGCCTGTGACACCGAGCAGATATTAAAGAAAACACATTGGTGTGCAAATGATCAGTTCTCTACCGGACATTGGTGCATTATCATCTGATAGGGTAAAGTTTATCTTAAGAATTGTACAACGAAATCCTCAATTTAGAAACCCCGGTCACTTTTTATGATAGCATTACGAATATCTAACTGCATGAGTACCAGCCTTTCCTGCTCAGGCGGTACGTGCTACCTTCCGAAGTACGCATCGCTGTACAGCACCAAGATACCTGTACTTTACCTTCGCAGTAATTTCTACGTATAAGAGGTACACTGACAAAGGCTGATGGCATGCATTCAAAAAACGAAAACAATGGTATTATTTACCTGAACGAGCGAATTACATACGTATTCAATTGTGTGGAGTTCAACCAGACGAGAAATGTAGGCATAACATCCGCTATCAAAAATTACCTTTTGCTGAAGCCAAACGAACTGTCTGCTACAAAGATGGTTGACTGGTCCCTTGAGGATGAATACAAGCTACCTGTTTATGCCGAAGGAAAATTCGAAGTTACTGTTCCACTCTCCATGCTTCTTGGATTCGCTGAAGACTACAAGCAAATACTTATTAATTCAAAACAAGAGCTATATTGATTCTAGCCAACACACATATTAATGCAATAGTCGCTTCTGCAGAAAACCCAAAGGTTGTCTTGCTAACACTACAGTCTATCGAGTGGATGCTGCTTCATGTCCAAGTGAGGGGGCGACTGAATTGATTCCCATTGGAAGGGCAGCCCTTCAGTATTTTTCTGACAGTGGTTTATTTGTACAGAGACTGGAAGGGCAGCCCATCCAATTTCTGAAAACACGCTCCTTTAAGAGTTTTAATAATCCTGAAAACTTGCCCCTTGGATGGGCAGCCCATCAGGATTTTTCTAACAGTAGTGTTTTTGAAAGGTTGTCTGAATTGTTGCCCCTTAGAAGGGCATCCCATCAGGATTTTTCTGACAGTGGTTAGTTTGTAAAGTGACCTAACCTTACCTAACCTAACCTTACCTAATCTAACCGAACCTAAACTAACCACTGTCAGAAAAATCCTGAAGGGCTGCCCATCCAAGGGGCAACAATTCAGACAACCTTTCAAAAACACCACTGTCAGAAAAATCCTGATGGGCTGCCCTTCCAAGGGGCAAGTTTTCAGGATTATTTAAACACTTAAAGAAACATGTTTTCAGAAATTGGGTGGGCTGCCCTTCCAGTAACTGTACAAACCATTGCCAAAAAAGTCCTGAAGGGCTGCCCATCCAATGGGGCAACAATTCAGCTCCCTCCAAGTGAGCACAATCGAACGTATCAAGATTCTGAAGAATAAAAAAATTGGAAGAACATTGATGTACCATTCCGATCCTGGAGCCTGGAAACGTATCCTGACTCGCCTCAAAGTCAGCGTATTAACTGGATAGTAAAGTCCAGCTTCGCTACGGAAAAACCAAGATACATCATCGTCGGGCTTCAGACCGGAAGACATCTCAATGCAGGAGTTAGCCACTCCGTGTTCAATGACTGCCAAATGCATAATGTAAAAATTTTTTTAAACCGTGAAAGCTACCAGTACGTGCACATGAACATGGATTTTGAAAATGGAAGATTTTTTCTCGCATATCAAATATATGCCAAGTTTCAGCAAGTCTACTATGGCCGCGGAAAGTCACCAATACTGAGTCCCGACCGTTTCAATAACAAGGCTCTGTTAATGGTTTTTGACGTTTCCGAACCAGACGATCGAATAAATTCAAACATCGACTGCAGGATCGAAATATCGACAAGCGGAAATATCCCACCAAACACTTATGCGTTTTTGTCTAATACTTCACGATCGACTTTCATTGTACAACTGCCGAGACAAGCTTGTGAAAATTCTCTTATAAATAACGAATCATTTGGCGAGATAAATTTAGTTTTGAGCTAGAATTTGCTAGCATCAAGATGTACTGCAACCTACAAGGATTCCAGAGCCCAATCGGAGATTGCCATCACCTCAGATAGCAGGACTCAAACCAGCACCTTACGGCCTCCGTATCCCTGGAAACTACTGGAAGAAAAAAGTAAATGCTCGAATGAATGGCTATGCAAATACTATCATGGCCTGGAGTGAGAATAAGGAAAAATGTCTTATCACCAAGTGAAAAACACTATAGATAATTTGCTACTACAGAATCCGCGTGGTATCATTTATGTCACCGGACCTGGGCATGAGTAATGGCTGAGTCACCGAAATTGTAGACTTGCAGACCGACTACGCCTGTCCTTCCCTGTGCAAGCTTGGTGCAATGTATGGTTGGCAGCCAGAGGACATGTTTGATCGAGTATGTGCCTGTACAAAATCGCAGCTAATGTCTGTACAAACTCGCAGAAATGGCACCCGCAGTGTGAGTAGAGCCTGCATATATAAAAGACGTGCAATGATTCACAACTTCAGCTGTCGTCTGACCTGCAAGAATGTTTTCGATTCATCCTGCCAACGTGTATGTGATCGTAAGACCCAGCTTCCGCAGTGTCGAATACAGCTACTGACAGGCCGGACATCTGCGAACGTATATGGGAACCGGTGATGGAGGCGCTCAGCAAAGGCGGTTTTCACAGCTGCTATATTGCTGCGTACCTAGAAACTGTGACTCTATCACATGAGACCGTACACGATCCTTCCACCCAGCATCGACGAAGTAGTCGCTTCGTTTGCATGTGCAACACCAAACTTGGGCGTGTTTCAACCTGTTACGACTTGAAATGCATCTTCGCAGATGTCTAAACGCTGTGCATCTCGCCGTAGTTCAGTCAGTGATTCTGTTTTAACATACATCGAGGCAAAGCCAAGTCGCAGCCGTGGTCGCAGACGTCGTCGTCAATGTCTCATCTAAGCAGTCGTCGTTGAAGATGACCAGTCGGTGGGGTATCTGTGTTCCTGAGCCCGAGACTGTACCTGAGCCCGAGACTGTACCTGAGCCCGAGACTAGGGTTCTAGTTGCAACCAGAATAGACGAGGCAGACCATGAGACATTAAAGACTTTGTTTATGAAAATGCTTAATGCCTTTTTCAAAAATGTATTTATGTATTTTTCCTATTAATTTAGTGAAAATTGATTTTTTTTTGTGTTTTTATTTTTCTAAGCTATCATTTTTTTTTGTAATTGGTATTCAATTACATTTTTCGTATTGATCAAGGATCGAACAGAAACAGTGGAAACAATCAGTAAATTAACAAGTTTTTTTTGATGAATTTTTTTCTTCTTCTTATTCAAATTTCTAGGTATATAATTAAAGAATTTCAAGATGGTGGCTAAGATAGCAGGAGCCCTGGTAATAAATGAATACTGCATTCTAATGGGTAAAAAATTAAAATAATATGGTGGCAGCACCATTTAGAGATGGCAGTGGCTTCTAGCTGATGCAACCATGATGACCACCATGATGTCATACTGACTGACGCAATATCTTCCTTGGCATTAGTTGTGGGAGGTCAGTCTTCTTGTGGCTTCCTTGGAGGGAGGATCCATCGGCATTGTTATTTTTCCCTCGCCGGGTTCGAACTGCAGACTCCATGCTACACTACATTTTTTTAAATTAAAAAATAATAATTTTTTATTAATTTTAATTTTTTTTCATAATTTAAAAGTTAAAAAGACCTGAATTTCAATATTGTTGGCAGTTTTAAAAATGGCGGAAAATGTTATTAATAACTTTTTACTAATTTTAATTTTTTCCTCCAATTTTTGTTGAAAGTTATGGAATTTAAATATAGTAACCGTAACGAAAATTGCAACATTAGGGAGTGGGGTGTTGGATGGCAAAATGTTCTAGAGTTAAAAATGGCGGGAAAATGGCGGATCCAAGATGGTTGATCAAAATGGCCACTGCGGTCAAGATAAAGGTCACAGGTCAAGGTCATCCAAGATTTCCGCAGTGATGTTAGGGCGGTCGGTCATTGACCCCATCATTCCTCGCACCTGCACCAGCGCCAGAAGGAACCAAACTATAATACTTATATGATATATATGATTATTCCGTGAAATCTGACCAGCAATTTGTAAGCAATGGTTTTCAACATATAAATAAATAAGGGTAGATACAAAATTTAGTTAACCTTTCAAACTTTGACTCATTTTTATTTACAGTTTTTGCTAGTGACTCATAAGTGCTTAATAATAGCATTAATTAAATATTAAAGAACAAATTAAACCTGAGCATTGTCATATCCCGATAATTTCTTGCAAAAATGGATTTATGCTCTACTTTCATTGGTTGTTGCGCCATGCGTCCGTAACAGAAATAACATACATTAATTTCCCTTCTATGCGCTCCGACCTTTCTCCCATGCATACGACCGTTCTATGCGCTGTTGTTAATCAGTAGTTTCGAAAACATGGGGTCCAATCTTGTACGCACGACTTAGTGTTACAGTTTTTTTTTTTTTTCAATTTCGCACCCATGTTAAAGAGAGGCTTGGTCTGGTCCGGTTCAGAAGCGACTGGCTGTCCGCGCGCTGGCGATAGCACGCAGCTGCGGTCACGGCGAGCCACAACTGCGCCAGTGGGTTCATTACGAACACATTTGGTGATTACGAACCAACATGCGTTGTGTGTTCGTTTTGATCCGCGAGACTTTGAGCCACGGTAAAATCCAATGACGTCAAAGGCAAACAACTACTGATTATTATTTAATGCGTGCGTTAAATAAACTTTTTTTTTGTTTCAGTGATGTATAAATATTTATTTTTCGATATTTTTTGTTTCAAGTAATTAAAACTATTGAAGATTTGTTCAATAATTAATTCATTTAAATATGGAGTGAAATATTTGTGTCTTCAATGTTATAGGCTACCTGTGTTTTGCCATAGAAAACATAAAACCATAGATGTAAGCAGTGGCGTAGCCAGGATTTGTGTATGGGGGGTGTTAAGAAGTATGGCCCTTCCCCCCCCCCCCCCCCGTATTAAAGCGGGGGGTCCGGGGGCCTTCCCCCTGGAAAATCTGTATTTTAAGGTGTCAAATAGTGCTATTTAGCAGTTTTCGGTACTTAAATTTAAATATTTTAATAGTAACAATTTTAATGGTAAAATTTTTATTAATTTTAATATGAAATTTGTTTGAGTGATGAATAAGAAGTTAATTAAAGATTTGTGCTAAAGGGGGGGGTTGAACCCCTAAACCCCCCCCCCCTGGCTACGCCCCTGGATGCAAGTACTGCGGTAATAGTTCCTAACCTCAAATGTCGTTTACGTCAATATTAATTGAAAATAAGTTTGGCTCCTATGTTAAAAGAAAATCGTGCCACTAAAATTTCTCATTTTTTAATACTTATTGTAGTTAAATTACATCGTAAACCTCTTATTCGTTTCACACCACCAAATGATACATACGTGTTATATAACGCAGCGATAAATACTGTCCTAAATGTGTGTTCATACTTAAAGATTAGGTACGTCATCAATAGTCGGGGTTTAAGGAAACATGTCGTGTTCGTAACCACGCAGCTTCCTCCTGCGGTAATCTCCACGACCTGCGATGTGTGCCGTGGTCTGTGTTGCAGAATGTGTGTTCATGGTCAGTCTGCCGGACAGAGTCCCAGGGGCGGGGGAACTGCAGGCTCGCGGTGAAAGTGGCGGACACGGAGCGGGCGCGGAGATAAACAGCAGGCAGGCTCGACCCCAGACAGTAATTTAGAAGCGCGTTTCGTGAGCTGGCGATGGAAACGGGAACGCAGGGCGGATAAATAACAGTGGTGTAGCCGCGAGAGCTGAGGGTTGTGGAGGAAGTAAGGGGCGGGGGGTAGCGGTTACAATAGTAGCTTTTCCCAGCCTGCTGATGATTTGTTCTCCGGTCAGCATGTGATGGAAGAACGAGAGTTCTGCTCCTGAGAGATTCTTATCGATACTAACAAAAAATTGACTATTTACAAAATCAATCTACACAGAAAAAAAAATTGTTTTTTATAAATGATTCCTTTGGAAACCAATTGCCAAGAAATAGTTTTAAAAATGTACAAGAAAGATACTGTAAACTTGTACAACACATGGCTCACGTTATTTTTTTTGCATATAAATACGTTTTTCAGGATGGTACTAATTATTTCTTACGAAATTTGGCGCATGATTTTATATTTCAAAAGTTATGTTTCAAGCAAGCATAATTTTTGTAAGCCATGGAGTGGTAATATATGCAATAATTGGACGACTTTATTTTGTTTTACTGTGCTTATTAATGTGCGCCGTTAAAACTGGAAAGCTATTCAGGGAACTGTTTACAAATAACTTTAAATATTGTAGGTACTGGGGAAACAAAAGATCCGAATACCGTATTACTGAGAATACTATTCTGTAATGATTTAGTGTTTTCATGTAAATGTACTAATTTACAAATATCTGTGATTCGACATGAACATTTCTGTTTCCATTACAAACACATTTACAGTGTGGACGTCCCAGCAAGCTCACGGCTGGTAATGAATAAAAACTCCCCCAAGATCACACCCAACACTTGTTTCTGGTGGACAGAAGAAGCTAAAGCATGTCTACACAGAGAAAAATCTACGACTGGGCAGTCAATGTTGCAGTCATACATAGACTGGGCGCGAAATATCGCTATTTCGAACTAACAACTCACGTGCGACACTTTCGCGCTCTCCCTTGGGTAGGAAATAAGATAACACTCAAATTTAAACTCCGAAAGAACCCAAACTTGATATTTATATTGAGACAGGAATGACTCGAGCCCATGACAACCTTCAGGGGGATACGTGGTGGTCGTGTTCACGCAACGAGGTTCGTAGGTTCAGTCCCGATACCGAACACGACTCAGGGTCACGAGCACGGGTTATTCGCAGTCCAACCATTGTCGTCTCGAGCCTTAGTGCAAGACATCATACCAAGCAGACAAACAAATACTCTGGATAAGTTTCACCAGTTGAAACGGAACCTAGCCAATGTTCAGTAGCTCCCCTCACACTACCAGGTAGTACACTCTCTAGCTGGTTCCACGCATGGAGTGTGTTTGAGGAGACGTTGTTGTTTCGGTGGCGAGAGGCGAGTTGCGGCCGTGGTGACCACGCACTGTCATAGAGTCACCCGCGACTAGAGGTGTGCGGGGACCTGACGTCAACAACAGAGTCACGGAGGACAGTATGGGAATGACTGTAATGACAAATGTGATGAACTAGCAAAATAAAATTATTTTTCAATGAAGTAGAGGATAAAAGCAGCGCAAAAGATGACACTGTCAGGTGCACGAAATTATCAATCAACTATAGTTACAAAAATCGAAACTAAATTTGTTTTTATGACTTACTGGCTTATTCTAAGTTTATCTCATTTTTAAAGAGTAAACTTATAAGGGCGCCCTTAGTAATGGTTTACTTGAATTTGTAGCATGGTACAGCAATGTCGAAAAATCATATCTTAATGACTTCATCAAGTTATTTAACTTTTACCATAAATAAATTAAACCAGGAGACCTTAACTTTAATGCAGCTATAAGAATACTAGAACTCTCATCTTATTGAATGTTCTGAACTTGTAGCTTCTTACCCAAAATGTCATGGAAAATGTACGTTCTGTTTACATGAATCTCAGAAAATTGCGATTATTTATGCAACATGTGGTCGCTCTTCTTCTCTCTGCAGTGGGCTTAGTGGCGAAGGCGTCCAAGTTGATAAGTAGTTTAAATACCCATCTTCGGTGTGGGACTCAACCAACGAGAACATGATCTCTGGCCGGTACGCCATGGTTTAATTTGCATTCTTGCAATATGGAGGTGAAATCATAGTCATATAAATAAATAACTGATGTAACTGAAAAACCAAACCCTGGCACCTTGTCGTCTTTATCACTGGACCATCCAGCCTGACAGACAATTACACGAAACAGATTCTATAAGTAATCAATATTTATTTTGGAGGTTTTTCGGGCTCAAATAATTTTCGTGAACGTACTCATAATCTCCTCGTGAAAACATTTTTGCCTGAACTGTACGTTACTTGATGAGAACTCATAATTCACCGTCCTAGTTATACACGGCCCTTGCTAAAGCGATACGTAGATGTTGGGGTGTATGAGAGTAGATATGGCGAGCAGCATCTCTGCGGCGACCCCAGGACGCTGCAATAACAAGCGAAGTAGGGCTGCAATGCAATCTCGACTCACCCGGGGAGCTTCGCCCGTACTTAACACGCGCGCTCTCCCGGGAGCGCGGGCGGATATCATCCCTCTCCACGGCCTGGCCCCTCCGGGACAGGCAAATATAAATAACTCCATCTTCATTCTTCTTCCTTTCAATTGGCCTGTGACGTCACGTCCCCTTCCAGAAGGGTGGCAGACCCTCGGCGAGGGGAGACTTCTTCACGACGCACCACGAGAGCGATTACGTGCCGGCTACAGGCAGCTGCCTGCTGGGGACACCGGCTCCAGCCTCCCCACGCCACAGTGATACTACTGAACGTACCCTTTCCTGACTCGCCGTGTCACCGAGCATGGAACCGCAATGGTAAAAACTATTTGGTTTAATCTTACGATGTTCTACATTTTGAATCCAGGTCTCGCTATTCTGATTTCATAATTTTCATGTTTCCCGAAATCAAGCAAAGCAGATTTTGAGATGCTTTCTTCATAGATCATGATCAAACCTTCCTCGCTTTCCTGAACCAACGAATGATATCGTTTTCAATGGGAAATAAACTATAAATAATAACAAATTCAAACCAACACTGTCCCATCATTTTTACTTTGTCATCTTCAGTCTGAATGAGCGCCTGTCTGCCGGGCCCGGAAGGGTAGCAGCGGCAATCAACGGGGCACTTGTGTCGCGGCCGGCCGTGTCATTCCAGCCACGTACACGCCTCGTTAATTGCTAATTACGCTCTTCAGAGCCGGTCTGCAGCCTCCCTTCTCCCACTAATGTTGTTTCCTTACCTCACCCCCGCGGGCCCGGGGGAGGACCCCGCTCGGAAGCCAGCGCTCTCTGGAGACCCGACTGACAATGGACTCGCGCGGGATGGGCAGGCAGGGGCGACGGCAAGTAGATAACAGAAATTTCGTTAAAACTTCCCTCCCGGCCCACACACTTCCACAGACCTCCTCCCTTGCTACCCCTCGTCGCCAATGGTGTACACGAATTTGATTTTCAAGTGCAGGGGCGGGTGGCCGGGGGTGGGAGAAGTGTTCCCAAGGGTGCGGGCAAACCCTCTGGATACTTGGGGGGAGGGGGAGTAGAAGTGTCCATCATTGGCTGTTAAGTTGACAGAGTTGCACCCCCGCACGACGCGAGCCGCATAGGCAAGTGTTATTCCTGTGGGGATGGCTTCACAGGGGCTGGGGAGTGACCCTCGTAAACACAGCGACCAGCAGCTCCACACCCTTGCTACACCCCCTTCAAAACGTGCTGGTACTAGAGGATACGTTTTATAGTCGTGTTTTGTCTAACATTTTGTTCCTGAGTGCAGTGCGTTTTGTATTCCACTGCTATGCTGGAAAAAAAACCAACATATATAATGTAACGTCCTGCATATAATACAGGACTCCGAACATCTTCATTGTTCTGAGTCAGGGTTTTAAATACCTCCTCGCCAAAAAGTGCTAGGTGACTTACCGTGCTCAAGTACAAAAGGCCTGTGTCTCCTGCAGAAGCAACGCCAGTAGTATAGTTAGGGTGTTCCTAGCTCTGGGTTCGTGTGGTCAATGGGATTGTGACGTCACGGCTGTCAAACTGCATGAACTTAGCCTTAGAAAATTTCCCGGCTCTTTCTCAAAATTACCTCAGTTACCGCTTTGAGGGAGACTTTCCCCCAAAAATATTTTTAAAAAAATGCTTCAAAGAGGATTAGTATTTTCCCCACCAATAACGGGGTGGATTTTGGAGACCCCAGTAAACAACTGCCCAAGAAATTTTAGTAAAAATAAACATTCTTTTCTCCTGATGTACACAAACAGACTGACACCCAATTCTAAGTCACAGCAGCCATATTGACCGCAATAATGAATTTTCTTTTCGTCCACTACAAACGTGTTACCATCATATTGCTTCACTTGTTATCCGCTAGAAAACACTAGTATCAATCAACAGATAGTCAATCATCTTAGACTCCACCATATTATCGGCCATTTTGGTTACCACATTGAAAATCCTCAAAATTTCACTTAAAAATTTAAAAAACAATTCTAAAAATATTTTTTAAAAACTTTTAATATATTAATTTATTTAATTGTTTGTTTTCCTCGGTCACAACTTTGTTTATTGAAAAAGTAATTAATTTTTAAAAAGTATTAAAATGCATTTTTCTTATATTCGACAAGCATATTACTACGAAAAAACACCGTATATAACATCACTGTCCGATTAATAATGTATGGTGTCAAGAAAATGTTTTAGACAACAAAATTTTGAAAACTGCTAAAATATTTAAACCAATTTATAACGGGCTCAATAGTGTTTCTACTAAGGTAGCAGAGGCGAAAATCTGTACGTTTTCCCGAAGGGAAGGAGAATAGATTTAGCATTCCCATTTCACATTTACGATTTGGCTAGCGCAAGCGGGCCCCCTCAACAAGGTTTTTTTTTTATTTCAGAGGTAAAGCATCCCCCTCCATACAACCCCCACTAACCACCTCCCCCTATTTCCCCCGACCCGGTATGTACAACCATGTAAGGAAGTAATGAATTTTGGGTTTTGCGGCCTCATTTTGTCACCCCCTGCAGTATCGTTTCGTCGCGTCAAAAGTTTTGAATCGAAAGTCTTAGATATTACTCAGAATGTTTACAATATCTTTGGAAGTATTTTATACTGGGCTTCCAAAAGGAAGTTATGAATTTTTGTTATAAATTCCACTTTTTTTTACCTTGTGACCAAATGGTTACCGTCATCAACAAAAAAATGTTTTAATATACAGCTTTGGTAATGTTATTAGAATGTTAAAATATTTAAAACTGGTGTTTTAGTTTTCATATTAAGTAAAGTAATTTTTCAGATTTTTAAAACATTTCTCTTTTTCAAACCCCTGAACCCAACTAAAAGTTTTGATCGAGATTTTTTTTGTCTTTATCATTTGTGTAACAGTGAAGAATAAATTTGTGTAAAATATAAGCAGTTAGTGTGTCCATAACATGTCATTTAAATTTATATAAAAAACATACAAAATATATAAGTTTATAGTTCTTACGTTAAGAGGTGATATAACACATTTGTACATGCAAATATCACCATATAATATTATACATGCTTGGAACTCAACCGTGAAGCTTTGGTCAAAAAAACATTATTTATGGGACAAAAATAACTGTTTGTTTGATAGATATGTATATTCAGTCCAACGATTTCAATTAGTCCATCAATTACTGTCGACGTAAAAAGCCAATTTCATTATGTTTCCAGGTGGTTCTCTGTGATTAAAAACTTCCTTAACAAACGTATTTATCATTGATATAAAATGTTATGTTAAGTAGATACAAAACCTTTTTCTTATTAATTTTCGCTATAAATTTGTGCTTATTATTTTATTTTTAGAATGCACTGTGTTCAAATTTTACCGCTGATTTGGACGCAAGATCTCCAACGGCAAATAGCGGCTCAAATGGCCACTTCATCAAAGATCACCCAGCCGATTCTAACGAGAAATGAAAATAAGAAAGTTTGCCCAATGATTAAAGAAATGTAATCCCATATAACTTCACCAAAACAACTCGTGGGATATTGTCTTAAAGCAATATCGCCTCTAGTGATGGAGAGTCGCGGAGAAGCTCGCGAGGGGCAGGAGCCAATAAGGCGGCGGCGCAGGGCAGACTCCCCAGGCGCACGGACCTTATGGCCACGCGGTGGGGCGCCGCCGACCACGCCACGAGCAGTCACCCCTTCATCCCGGGTAATCCCGACAAATGGACCCCGCCCCCATAACTTCTGTTTAAGCCACCCTCTCATTCCCCCCTGCACACACACGCGCGCACTCTCGGGCGTGTTTAAAACAACCCCCCTCCCCCCCAAGAGCTCCTTTTCCCAATCCACGGTAGCCTGATTCCATTTGGAAATTAAAGCCAAGTTTTCATTCCGAGACAATGAGAACTTTACCAGTGGTGCGCGGGAGGGGTGGCTTAAAATGATCAATTTGTTGGCTGCATCCTCCACTGAGGCTCCATCCCTAACCCTCATTTACTGCCACTTTAATCCTCTCCAGTGACATCACTTCTATATTGCATGCGTGGCTTGCATCTTGCAATGGGTGGCACTTCAGGGGTCCGTGTGTTTCTTCTACTGACATCTACTTCTAGTCAGAACATCGGCACTACAGCCGAGTTGGACATGCTGCTGCTAGTTTAATTAGTGACCCCAAGAGCTGTTTGGTGTCCTTAGTTAGAAAACTCCTGCCAGAAGCTTACTTGTATCGCCTGTTGCGTGCTCTGCCAAATAACTTACCTACCAGTATGGCAGTGATTCGAGTGCAGTGATTCCATAAAAACTCACATAATATACAACGAACGTGTGTTCATCCCAGTGACTGTTCTGAGATTATTTGTCTTCTTCATTGTCTGAAGCGTCACAGACTTTCAAACTCGGACATTATCAGTTTAATTTGGCCAAATGCAGCTGGGTGAGTTGTCATTTGTTTATTAATCATGACGTTTATTTTATTTAGGTCAATTGTGCCAGATAACTTAATGAAACGGCGGGTCGCATGACCTTTATTATGAAGTAGACTGCTTCTGTTATGCGCTAACGTGTACTGTTTATCGACTCAAAACTAAACAATAATTTAGATAGACCAGTATTGTTTTCAATTCACAACCAATACTCTCTGAAAACCTTTAGCCTTTAATAGAATGTGAAAATATTCATGAAGTTTAACTGAATTTAAATAATATCCTCTTATGCAACAAGCAACTTTAATCCGCTTACGTTTCACCAAAAACAAAGATTATGAGTCGGTTCTATGAAAGAAGTGTATTGAGAACTTTTGGGCACCAAAAGTTTTCTGTTTCACTGCTGTACTCGAAATATTTATTGTGTCGTAAAGTAATACTTCATATAGCTACTTAAGAATTCTATAGTCGGCTACGTCTTGCGAATGAAGAATATTTTGGCCTGTTTGATGAAATATTGGTGTAATAATTCACATGGTTTGTCACACCATCAGTGAGTGAATCTTGAAGTATTCTCTCCGCGTGAGGGACTGGTGCAGGGGCAGCCACTTCTTGTAACGTCGTCGTGAGGCTGCTACCTGCAGCATCACTGACCACGTCACTTCCTCGCCCCTCCAGAGTCTATCAGCTCCGCCATTGTCTCGGCACAAAGGAACCCACTATATCGGCCCGGGGGATGACAAATGCCATGTTTATTCACTGCGGGAGCTGCAACCCCCTCACCCTTCTCTCGCTGCTGGGGCTATATTTCCTGCTGCAATGATTCACACTGCTTCTGCCCCGCAATAACCCCCTCCCCCCTTCGCCCCCTGACGGCGACACAGACCGCCAACAACTTCAATTACTGGCGCCGTCGAGAGGAGAGAGGACTGGACATCATTACTGCGATCGCGGCGCGTGACGTCATCATGGCCTGCATAACCACCCCCCGTCAACCTCTTAGCCCCACCCTCACCCCAGACATGCGTCTACATCCCGCCTGTGCGCGCGCCACAGCCTGGCGTGACCGCGACATAGGCAACATGCATATCAATGCCATTTCGTACCACCCTCGCCTCGCAATCAAAGAAGCGCGAGGAACAGCATACAATGATTTCGAGCAAACATTATTGTTGTTGTGTATTTAACAGCATTTCCACCACTTTCAACGTGTGACACGTCCCACTTCTTTCCAATCAGCCCTTGAAGCACGACAAGAATAAGAGTACAAAGAGTGGGTTACAAATGAAAAAAAAAAAAAAAAAAAAATATTTTTTTTTTCTTCTTCACCAAACAAATTTTAATCTGTGCCCACGCCAAGCAGTTTTAATAAGGGAAGCAATAAGGAACTTTAAAATATGTCCTAGTTGTATTCAATAACTTATTGTCATTTACATTTTTTATGTGATTAAATATGTTTTAATACTTTTATTATTAAAAACCATTCAATGATCTAAATATTTTTTTAGCTGACATTCCCATTTTGTGTGCTGGGTATTAGTTTCATGCCATAATGCACAATAACTGGCAGAAACTAGAAAATCTTTTTTACATTAATTAATGCAAAATGTAAGAAATTCACTTTGAACCCAAACTTTTTTTACCAATTATTATATGCTCAATTTTTTAAATGATATTCAAATGCTTTATAATTTGAATGTTTGTAAACTCTTGACATTAAAATGAAGATTTATGTCATAAATCAGCTAATACCATTCACCTTTAACTTGGAAAATTTCTGTTCACTAATGAGATTAAGTCTCCTTGTGAAAAGATCCTCACAATGAAAGTAAAATAGCGGCTAATATAGTGAAGATTGGGTTATTTAAAAATATAAAAATAAAATTGATTAATTTAAGTATTAAATCATAAACTGGCAAGGGCTTAATAGTATTATCAACTTCACTATGTGAAAAAACTACTACAACCTTAAAATTGGAACAATTAATTGTTGTTGGTTAGTATAAATATTTTTAGAAAAAATATATAGAGCATTTTAAAAACAATCTACTTCAAAAATGTTTTTGAAAATTATTATAACAAAAGCAATTATTAAAGCAGTAGCTACGCATGAGCGGATGATACACTAACGATTTGATCACAACAGATGTACGCGCGTTCAAATCGAGCAAGATTATCAGGCCACGTTATCCAAGGCCATTAATCTCAGTGCTATTCACGGCGAATCATTTACCTTAACAGGCACCGGGGAAACATTGATTGGGCCACGAGATAAAACTGTTGTTAGTAATGAGTTTTGTCCCTTTTGGGGAAGCATCCTGCATTATTATCCGGAGCTGCGTGGGGCAAAAAGAGAACAGGGAGAAAATAAGATACGTATTTCTCATTATAACGAGAAACGAATCTTTCTTCCAGACATGTTGAGACCGCAGACACGCAGTATCGTTACAGGACTACGAGGTACTCGGGGATGGAAGCCGGAAAGGTAGTGAACTCCAGCAAATGAAGGTCAGGAGAATAACCCATGTAAGTGGCAATCAACCATTCAGTGCTTATTAAGTTATGAGTCACATGAACAACCATTTGTTCAACGCTATGCATATAAACTTAATTTCCTTGGACCTGTATCGAGCATTACGAATTCCATCTCAAATCTGCGGCTGTTTGAGTGCATGTGTACATTAACATGTTTAAAGAACACTTTTTCACATTAGTTATTCTCAATAGCGTACTACATAACAACAGTATATTACAAACAAACTGAAAACATTTAAATTGCGAAAATAAAACCAAGTCTAGACAGAAATCACTGCAGTACATGCACGTTTAACTGAAAAGTTGATAAATAGTTAAAAGAAAGGTTTGGGACTGTAAAAATAAACCCAAAACACAGCCCTTGCAGTCAATATGAAAGCAAGTCAGAAACCAAGTGAAGTGGCAATGTGATATACACTGATCTTCCATTCAACAAGTCATGTAAGTGAATATCAGTCCAGACATTATGATTTCAAAATCACTTCCAAATCTGTGCTGGATGTTCTTCCCCAAAACGTTCAGGGCATATTTTTTGTACAATAAAACCGATCTGTAAATCAATCTTAGTTAAATATGTAAATAACTCAAAAAGCAATGAAATGACACTGATACATATTTATTTTCGTTAATTGGCATTGAATATATATATATAAATAATATATGGGTATGTATATATAAGTGTGTGTGTACACACACACTTATAATAAAACTGTTCTAGGTAAAAGGTGTACGGTTGATGAAATAAAAAAAAGAACTAGAGGAAATGGCTATTAACATTATTTTTAACTCAAAAATATAGTTCCTTTTTAAAATTTTTGTCTGTTAGACTGTTAGTTTGTTGTATTTTTAATATTAATTTGTTCCGGCATCACTAGAAAACTGTTGGACGGAGTTTGATGCTTTTTTAATGTTAAATTCGTTGGTTAACTCAAACACAAGGTTTATACAACTAAATAATTCCACCCCTATGGAGATGATTAAGTGGGTAAATATGGCTTTAAGATAATTTATTATATCACTGAAGCTAATCAAGTAAAAGAAAAGATATTATAAAATAAAATCAGATATTTAATTTGTACTAAAAATTAAAAGGGACACTCTGAAGAACATGTTTCAGTTCCAACCGCCGGAACTCGACCCCGGATCTCTCGCGACCTCGTCACCGGCGGGTACGCGGTGGTCACGTGGTCAGACCGAGGGTGACCCAGGGTTCGATCGCCAGCAGAGTCGCGCCTGGATTTCCGCGGCTGGGAAACGTGACGGACGTTTCCGTGAGCCAGAGAGTTTTCTCCGGCGTAGTTTCGGTCTCTCTTCGTCGCTGCTCCGGCTTACAGTTTCACTCGTCATGTCTACAGTGCCCCAAGTTAGTTGATTGTTTCACACGGCGCGGGTCTGCGCAAGGAGTGCATGATCGCCTGATGGCCGTCGGGAACCAGCGCAGGTCGCGCGGTCCACTCCGCGGCTAACGAACACCTCCGCCTGATGCTATCGCAGTCGGCCGCAGATGTCCGCTCCAAATAAGCGTTTGTTTATCCGGCCCAAACTAGGAGCACCATTCACAACCAACTCAACAAAATGAGTTCACTTCCTTTCGTGTCCTCCTTTGCAGTCCACGAGTATTAGAGAGATAATTCGTTTGTCTAGTGCCAGTGATTAAATTACAGCAGTGTCTCGATTAACCGAACTTCGATTTACCAAGGTTCCGTTTTATACGAGCAGATATATAGCACCACTGCTAGCAAAGAATTTTGAAACGTTTGCTTTAGGACCAATCCGTTGTCGGAGCGCGAAGAAAATTAACCTCAAAGATGACATTTACTTGTTGGGCAATCGTGGAGTCGCGTGGAAGAATCTGCACTGAAGGGAAAGCTTAAGAAAATCACCCCGAAAAACTGAAAACCGTTACGGTTTTCTTATTATATCCTTGTTATAAGAGAATTTGCTTATGCGAACTTGCGGCGGTCCACATTGTCTCGTTTAATAGACTATTACTTCAGAGGATCTGCATGTCATTCGCCCGAGGACTCGGGGAAATAAAAATGATGTGGAGTCCTTGTTGCTAAGTGCGGAGTGCGGTGATCCCTGTCAGTGGCGTGGGGCTGCCTGAATACTGCTGAGCTCCCCGTGGCAGGGTGATTCTGCACTGCGAAGATGAGGGGACAACGCAACACGCAGTCCTGAAGCAGGCAAGGAAATCTTCCCAAGTTGTAAATACCAGGTGGGACGTGAAACTAGCTCGTTACCTTTGATCCTCCAGCTACATGTCAAGCAGTCGGATGTAGGACGTCAAACAAACGTGTAAATACTAACTACACAGTTGCCCGAGGCAAGGTTCGAAGCCACGCCCCCCAGGGTAAGAAGTCGCCATGCTGCCAATCACACGTCGAGGCTGGATTTCATGGGGTCTGTTTTAGAGCTTCAGAAAAATAATTATGCAATACGTACATATTGCTGATCATGGTTTTATGCTCGATTCTCTTATTTTGTTTTATTTTATTTTTATGAAGCTTATTTTTGTTTTCTATCTCTTAAATACATGCTTATGATGGTCAGCTGTTATTTAACAATGTGATTTATACACACCAAACTAAAAAAAATTTAAAATATTATTGAATTGTTATATTTTTAGTATTTATTACTTAATAACGACCCGCCCCGACTTCGCACGGGTGCAATGCTGATACGAAATATACTACAGAATGTCTTTATATACCGGCCTCCCGGCCTCCCGGCCTCTCGCTACCACACAAATGCACAATGTATTTATGGTACTTAATTGGATAAGGATTAATACTGTATTGCCTAAAATCGCTTCGTAAATAAGCCATTATTTCTCGTAAAATGTAAAGGATAAAAAATGGTTATTGTGGGTTATCCCTAAGAGATAGACATATAACATCGCGGACTTTTTTGTAAGCCTTTTTAAGGTGTACAATACTGTAGTACATTATTTTGATCTATCTCGTAGGGTTCAGCCATCGTTTGCAATGTAAGCGCAAAATAAAAGTGTTTATTTACATCACATTAGAAAACTCTAAAATTATCGGCGTTTCTCTACTATATTATGCATGTGTTATACATATAAACCTATCTAAAAAAAAAAACCGTATCAAAATCCGTTGCGTAGTTTTAAATATCTAAGCATACATAGGGACAGACCGACAGCAGGAAGCGACTTTGTTTTATACTATGTAGTGAAGGTTAATGTGCTTTTTATGTAGAGTTGCTACTTCGTTACATGGATTTTATTCCATATTTAATGTAAATGACGAGCGTGGTTATGTGTAAGAGAAGTTAAAATTAAATATAAATAAATGAAATAAAATTTAATAGAGACATGATAATATGAATTATTTTTTAAGAGTTGGGTATGCAAACGTCAAACTCTCTTCTGAAGTTTTTGTCAATCATAAATTATTTTTCAAACTACTACCATTAAAAAGGTACGGACATACGAGATATGGCATCAACATTTAGACTTTTCATTCTTATTTCGCAATATCTTTTTGGTTTGATAGGTATAAATGGCAAAATTTAAATATAATTATTCAAAAAACTATAAATATCCCTTTTAACAATGCAAGAATTATACGTTTAGTCGTTTCTTGGTGGCTATAAACCTTTATGATTTCACTTCCGCGTGGTTGATGATGTTGAGTGCAGGCACGCTCAATATCCACACTATATATGGCTTATAGTTCCGCTCATCACTGACGTAACGATCGCGTAACGCTGTAGGATATATAATTTGCATTGCTCTTTGCTAACCTGTTCTTTCGAGCACTGCTGTCGAGTACGTGATGCAATGATAATATCGTGACTACATCTTGGTGTTGGGCAAGCCATTTTCCTGCAAATCATCGATGAGTTAAGTATATGAAATTTATAATTCTGTGTGTTAGTTAATTTTTATAATTCTGTGTGTTAGTTAATTTTTATAATTCTGTGTGTGAATCATTATGTGTTTGATCATTATCTTTCTATGTATGTCCATTATCTTCCCTTATGTCGTTCTGTGTTTGAATGATTAATGTCATAAGGTAGATAAATGGTCTTTTTTTTGTTATCACCTTTAAAATGCATTGACATATGAACTACATATTTTATTGTTCAATATATCATCACACGAACAACTGTATGTGGCTTTGTCACGATCAAGAGTTGCAAGTCAAGTGACATATAATATTGAATCAATCAACAGCAAGGAAGATTATTGTATCACCAGAGACAATGAATGCGCTTGTAATATATTAAAATAAATTAAAATAAATTGAATTTTAAATATATATTCCATGGATATTCAGTTAAGGTGATAGTTATATTCATAATTTTTCAATGGGTGCCAGGCGCCTTACAACCACCTAATTAATTTATAAGCACAAAGAAAGATAGTGAGCGGTTTTAGAGCTAACGATGAATTATCTTGAAGGTATTTTATATACAAATACGTGTCATGTAATCATTTTGATTATTTCACTAGAAAGCGTCACCGTTTTTGGAGAGTTTCTTTTAGATTTACGCTGTTATTTTTCAGCCAATTCCAAATAATGACCATAAGTACATCCAAATGGATGCAGAATGTATGTAATATCTTAATAGAATCACTGGGATTGATACTTAGATGGATAATTGACGCAACGACGGGTTTGAATCGCGTCAAGAACTACACGCAGACAAACAACAGGGAAACACAAGGCGACCGCACTCGGCCGTGGCGAAGGTAATGAAGTGGCGGTAATGCGATCAGCTCGAGGAAGACAAGCACAGGCTGTGGCCCGCCAGGCACACGGGCGAGCAGCGCGGGTAGGGGAGGGGGGGGGCGCCTGCGGGCGGCTCGATCCATCATCCGGCACGATGACAGCCCTCGGGAGGGACCTCGTTGTTTTCTTCTGGAGGAGTGTTGACGAGCTGCGAGCGAGGGGAGCGCAGGCGTTGATTGTTTTGCGCTCTTCCCCGGGTTCATTCATTACGTTATCTGCGGAACCAATTGGCAGCCTCGCCCACACGCCCCGGGGACGTCTTCAGACGGCGGCGAGGGTCGGCCCGAGAGGCGGCTATCTCGCGGCGCCAGCCCCGCTCGCACTCGGCAGCCACCAGGCCGCCCCCTCCCGGCACAAACCAGCTGGCGGCTTGGTCCGCGAGGTACAAACAAGAATCTAATACGCCATTGACAAGGAAACGTTGGTACAAGACTTCCGACAGAAATAACCTTTTCACTTAATTATTATTTACGAACTGCAAGGAAAGGGTTTTCGCTCGCAAAGATATATATTATTTCAATATCGAACATTTAATAATTGCTAGATCATTTTCTATCAAATAAAATTTCTTTCTGCAAAAAAAAAATAGTTTTAAAAAATCAGTTTTACCACAGCCTATACAGGCGTAGTAAGATTTGGAAGTACCTATTTATTTTGGAAACGTTCTGGTAATTTCTATAAAAATCTGGAACAATGTAAGCACTTTATGTACATGACATCTAATGTTTTGTCCAATATTCCATATTTATGATAATCACTTTCTCATATTCCATGCGGCGAAAATATTTCGAATGTTTTCAACTCAATGTATCTCTCGGATGGCAGTGTGTTGAGTAACGCAAGGACGCTCGTATTAAGTAGGTATATACTCTCGGATTATTTACTACTACGATATTTAAAACAGCTGTTTACATGGCATAACAGTACTTTTTACAAGTTAATTCGCAGGTAGGTGTGACCGTGAAAGTACACAAAATTGCATGGGCACTTACGCTGAATTTCAGAACAGGCGCATACACTGTTAAAGTTTTTGATAACATTCCTAATGAAGTAATTTTATATAAATGCATGGAAAATGTATTACATAAATACTGTGCTTGTCTCATATTATTGTCTTTTCCTAAACAAATGTAGAAGAAATACCAAAATTGTAAGGTTTATTCTTCATACAATTTTTACTTTTAAAAATCTCCTTTACATATTCTCAAAACTTATTTTTTTAAATTGTAGGTATTGTTATTGTAATTAGCTATGTTTTCTTTTGGTTATTTTATACAGAGTTTTAGATTATCAGATATAAAAGGGACGTAACACAATGTTGAAAAATAGTCAGTAAGGATACGTATCTTCATAACCCATCTGCACATAAAATTTGCAACAGTATTTAAAAAGAGACGATAAAGACGATAAAGAACGATATTTGCTACATACAGCATTTTTGGATCAACCGTGGTATACTGGTGAGACCATTCACGCATTAATAGCGTAATCTGGTTTCGAATTCCACGGAATTTCCGCAATTGGGAGAAATAACTAAAGCTGTCATAGTACCACTACCGCATATGGTAAATCCAACTCATTGTATGTATATATATATATATATGTATATATTTATATGTGTATATATATATATATATATATATATATATATACACACACACACACATTTTATTCGTAATACAATATATTGTAACAGCCTGTGATTTTGATGATTTTCTAGCAGACAAATGTAACCAATTATTGATTTCACCTGTTACTTTTTCATGAAAAATTAAAAACTCATTGAACAGTGCGAACGTTGAACGTTAACGATTCAAGTGATGGTATCGGGGTGCGATGGTAAGAAAGCAGGTATCTCTTGCAGGCGCCATGATTAAGAGCACACCTGCTCCCTCGCACAAGGCATATGGACCCGCGTGCCCGCAGTGGTATCACAGAGTCCTGAGACCTTGGGGTTCCTGGCGGCCAAACACAGCTGTGCGCCACTGCAGGCGCCAGAGGGGAGGCGGCGAGTTGCCTGCGAGTTCCAGCCACCGGCGGCATCTGGCGAGAGCTTCAGCCTTCAACCAGTCAGATTACAGTCCCTCCCTCCTCCCCCCCTCGCCCAGGAGCTCGCGGAGAAGCTGCAAGAACACTCCAGCAAGGGAGGTCCTGGAACTGTACAGCCGCCCTCTTCCAAAGTACACTTCACTCGGGATTCTCGCGTGGATTAGTTCAGGGGCATCATGTTTAACACGAGGATTAGAAATTATTTTCTGGTATGACTGGCTACTTATCCCACACTCTTAGCATAACTCATAAATAATTAAATCAGTTATTTAATTACCTTGTAACAACTTCAATCTTAAAGTTCTTGCTGAGACACCAAAAAAGATGTCTTTAATAATAAAAATGTGAGTATTAAATCTTGGGGTTGAGTTATTTATTTTAATATCAGAGAATGTGTAAAGTTAGTAGTAATAACAGATAGATAATTTCTGTCCGTGAAAAATAAATTTTACAGCAGCAGTCTGAACAGATTTTCATTCACATATATCCAATGGTTGGAAGGCAACGGAAGAATTCATATAAAAACCACCATAATGAGAAGACCAAGGAAGGGGTCCTTGTTCTGAGAGTTTGAACTGACTTCCTGTGAACTTCGCCATTGGTGAAACTTTCTCTGAGATGGTTTTTTCTAACCATTCGTGTGTTGACCACCAGCATCTCTCTCAATGTGAGTAGTTTCGAGTATACGACTATGTACGACAGTTTCACGTTGTGGTTTACCGGCGAAAGATTTTTTAAAGTTACTTTTTACCGAAGAGACGAAGTTTTTTTTCCGAAAGGTTGTGTGGCTTCGTGACACATGATGTGGCCAAAGTCTAAAAACACTTTGTTGCGTCACAATAACGGTGATCCAACTAAAACAAAATAAATGCTAAAGCTGAGTTCTCGGAACTCGACTCCAGAGTGGTGGACCCCAATAACGTAGTGGAGTCCGTAGCGACGACGCAGCGTCAAGATCCAGGTCTTCACCGGGTAAAGTACTAAATCCTGGAAGGAAGTTCTTATTCAGTGGAAAATCACGACCCAGCCGGGAACGTACGGTCCATCAGGTATCAGTTTAGAGAAATAAAACCAAACATAGTCTGACATAGTTATCAATACTGTAAAAATTAAGACGACAAAATCTCGATAATTAGGGCTGGTTCTGACTCTCTTGTTTGGTTTCGGTGTCATCAATTAGCATGAGTCATAAACAAGGAACTGAACTGATGTACACGGTATGATAATTTACTTGCGTGGGACTTTCCCAGAAAATACCGTATTATTTTTGGTTTAATAATCAATGTTATGAGGAAAAAGTTCCCTATACTATTTTTTTACATTTTTTAAATTATTTTTTACACTTTAAAAACACTTATTTTAACTACTTTTACTGGGATAAACATAGGATACAAAGTAAAAAATAATAATTAAATTTGTTTTAGCTGTCCCATTTTGATGGTTAGCACTTTACATATTTTTTAGGATGTTTTTACTTTTTAATTTAAAAAAAATTAAATGGGCTTTTTTCACTTCATTAAAAATGATGTGCCTTTTTATCTTATTAAATATTAAAATACTAATTTTAAATATTTGCAGCCTACCCTAGAGGACCCCAAAATAAATTACAGAACTTTCGCTATTCAGATTAAAAAGCTAATTTTGGCGTCTATTACACATTACACTTATGATTCAATAAAAGATGAACTTATGCCATGTTATTTTGGCGTGTAATGTAAAACAAGGTTACTAAAAGTCAATTGACGTAAGAAATAATAAATATGCCAAAAACAAAAATGCCTGAAAACTTGAGATTGTATCTTCAAATTATTAATTTTGGAAATCTGCTAAAATATTACAAATAGGACATTTGTGACCTAATAATGCATATATATATATATATATATATATATATATATATATATATATATATATATAACGAAACATAATGATCCAAAAATGTAACATTTAATCACGGGAATATAATAAAAGAGTTGACTGAAGCACTAATGTAATTATTTGATGGCACGCTAGCAGTGGCAGCACAGGCCGGCACAGGGCTGCTGTTGCACGCGCCGCGACTGTACGCGGCGACAAGAGAAAGCGTTCAGGCGCCGCGCCTGAGCGATGCCCGCTGTCTCCCGCCCTACGTGACCCCGCCCAACCCCGCCTTACACCCCAGCAGGAGGGCGGGGGTGCGTCCGCGCGTGTCTGCCTCGCGAGTAGGGTAGTAGGGGTAGTTCCGGTCTGTCGCAGGCGAGCTGAGTTCGGAGTGGGGGGAAGGAGATCGCACGCCCAGATTGTAACAAACTGATTCTAGTGATAGTCCGGCTTTCTTTCAGCACATTGTCGCCATAAATATTCAACCCAGCACGATAGCATCTGCTGCACGACTAGGAAAGTACACGGGTCGATCCTCGTCCATTCAAAACAAAGATGTTATAAGCTATAACTAATACACTGTTTTGATCTACCGTAGACGAACTTGAGCAGCATGAAAACCGACAGATCAGAACGTAAAATTGGGAATCATCGTGGATGTTGCAGAGACTGGTTGAGTTTCCTCAGGGTCCTCCGACTCACCTCAGGTATCCCTCAAGCTGACAGCGCAACATGTCTCTTTCATGGGCCTCACATCATGGTGTACATGTCTCTGGCTCAGGCGGAACCCATGCGGGTGTTTCATGCATACAAGCATTGTTCACAGTATGAAACCACCTAGGCAGATACCGAATACGCATCGTCCTAATAATGGGACGAATAGGTGATGTCTTAGTGAGGTATTTAATCTCACACCTGATTGAAGGCCTGTACAAAGCGTGTATTATCAGTCTGTAGAGGAGGTCTTAAGGATACTGCACGCTAAGTCGCTTTGGAGCACACACTAGGTATGTATACACTGCAGACGGTATGCAACACAGCCATTATTGCTATGTTATTATAATTAACGATGAAGAACGTTTAATGGTTGTAGGTAATTGTGATCTTAATGAGTCTTTTGAAATAAAGGAAATGTACAATAATAAGTAATAATGTACCGTTAAAAAATTCGTTGAGTATATGTGCAGTGTTTCAAACAATTTCAAGATGATTATGTGTTTAGGTTGCTATCATATATTAATGGTAAAAGTGTTAAATTTTTTATATTTTAGACCTGCCTTACCTTTTGCACCTTTGGTGGGGTTTAGTTCAGAGTACAAAGCATTACTGACAAATCTCTAGCTTCGAGACGGTTATAAAGTGGCTTTGAATTCATTTTGATATAGGCACGTTTATTCCTATCCCAGTCATAATTATTTATTCACACTGTTGAAAAATCTTAACATTACGCACAGTGTGTCCATCCGAAAACAGTTGAAAGGTCAGTAACTTACTGTTTTGAATTTTAAAAAAAAATTGAAATTGTGTATTAATTTTCGACTTATTGGCATTTTTTTCTATAGCTTTTAAATCCCTACCGTGCAAGAAATGGTTGTATGGCTAATTAAAGCAAAATAATTGCTATGTAAGCAAAGCATTTTTTACAGTATTAAAAGTCAACGTTACCTTATTAAAATACAGTGCCGCATAAGTTTTGCAAATAATTTTTTTCCCCACGAAAGCATAGCATGTTGGATTTTATTTTGCATTACTATCAATATAACGGTTATTTATGATTGTGTATCAAAACATTTTAATTACAGTATTTTTTTCCGAGTGGGGATTTAAGAACTGAAATATGTATATTGCACAAGAACAGCGACACTTTTTTAATTTGGGTTTTTTGATTCAGAACCGCGATAAACTGACTCATCAACTTTTAAGTTATGGAACACTCTTTAACAAAGATTAATTAATTTTAAAAATTTGTCGTGTCATTTTGAAAACCTTTTGAAATTGTGTAATTTAAAACAAATATTTCCAGAAAACGCAATTGTGCTACAGGCTTCAGTAAAAATACAGGAATTTACATATTTTATTACATTTACTTATGTATTAAAAATCATATTCAGGTGTACAGGTGAAAAAAAAATTTAATTTATCCATATCCTATTTTTTTCCTATTTACACTGTACTTAAAGCTACTTTCAAACGTCATTGTAAAATTTTAAAATAATTGTCATATTACAATTAAAACTACCAAGACACTGCAAGAAATGAATTTTTTTATATTAATCCTGATAACACACCATTTTATTTACACTATGTTACGATAGTGTATCCTCATTACTTAATAATAAATATAAGTGTGCTGGATGGTAGAGAGGTTTGGACCTAAAGGTCGTGAGTTTAATACTCCGCTTATTCACTCAGATTATTTATAATTGAACAATTTTGGAAACAGTACATATAAAAATGTTATTAATGTAAATTTTCAAAATGATGAAGTAAAATTAAGTACAGTTGTGGTTAATATGTATATATACATTTATATACCACGGATTAAAGAAACACCAACTGTTGTGCCATATTCACAAAACCATAGCTAATGTACCTATACTTTTAATAGACTTTCTACTTGAATACCAAAAATTATAATACCTCATATCAAGATGTGAAATTACACTAGCATATATGGCTTACATCTTCCTGACTTCTTCATTACTAGGTTTCAATTTTATTCAGAATAATTTATATAACGTTACCAAGCTTTTAAAATCCTTTAATTGTGTAGATTAGACCACTCGTTTTTTTATCTGAAAGAAATGCAAACTAGATATTATTATGCAATAGAGTAGCAATACCTTTAAATCTAAAATTTTCGCTTCTGTTTTCCATAATATTCTCATTATAGGTAAATCACAAAGACATAAAAAGTTCAACTAGACACAGAGTAACGTGCATGTATTCGCGGGTGAAACTAGGGGGAAGGGACGGCGAAGAACTGGCCAGAGCGCCGCAGTGCTACCAACGCCAGCGACTGAAAAGTTCCGCCACGACCACGCGTGAGCCGTGGTTCTCATATGAGCAGCGCTCCCCGCCCGCCCTCGGCACTTCGCTCAACCAATCCCATATTCCCCGGCTCCAATTTCCGGGCGATTAACCCTGAAAGTGCAGCTTTCTGCGCGGTCTGTGGGGCCGCAGAGGGGCGGCGGGATCAATATGTTAGCCTCCCTCCCCCGGCGAGTGTTTCTGCGCCCGCGGCCTGTGCGCGGGTGCATTCCTTCCCTCGAGGTGCCACTCCGCGGGCAGAGTGCACGCGTGCGGGGAACATCACGCCACCCGTCTACTACGACCTCGGCCAATAGAGACGAGTGCAAAGTAAAGAATAGGGTTAGTCATTTATATTATTTAGAGTGAGCTACACGCGTAAATGATATTGAAATCATGTAAATTTTGGGTGGGAACTGTGGATCATTTGAGTCGGTATTAGCGATTAACAAAAAATTTAAAAGCGAGATAACTTGCCCTTACAGGTAAACATTCTAACACTGATAAAAACACGTGATCTAAGTAAAACAATAAATAAGTTCAGCAATGAATTTGAATTGAAGTACAAACGACCTTATTGTGTTGTAAACTTTCTATCACATAATTATTTTTTAGTTAAAGATAAAACCAAAAATTCATGTTTTTAAGACACATGTGGATAACGTACAGGCTTTCCATTACCGTCGGCGTAGTATTTATAGTATTTTTTTTGTTCATCGGACATGACAGTATGGTGCTGAGACATGTGTTTGTTGGTTCGATGGACCAGATCATCGACTCTTAAAGGGGGAGGGAGATTGTTGTATCTGGAGTACAGCCCCCTGAGTGTACCACCCGTGTGCGCACATATCAGCCACGCTGTGCCCGTAGAGCGCGGCGTGCCTGGGGGGTAGGTGACCCGCAGCACACCAGCAGGGGAGACGTGGCTGCGAGGTCTGGAGGCCAGTAAAGGATATTCTAGGCCCAACTAATCGCCGCCCTCGCGGAGTATGTAAACTCCTTGACCAGGATGTGTTCAAGAACCATGATTGGTGATAAAAAATCAAGAGTGCAGATCTGGACTTAGTCTTATTTGGGTCACTGCTCTTATAGACAGTAAATTACGTAGTGGACACATAGTGAATTGTATAGACGGGCGTAAAACTAGGCGTTGGTTGTAGCGCGGCAGTTGGGACAAAAGTCGTCAATATGGAATAAGATGTTAAGACAAAACTTCTGACAGTATATGACCATTGTTTTGTCATTCTGCAACTGATACATAACGGACGTAAGAGAAATTACGCACACGCAACTGTGTTGAAGGGTGATAGTTTACGTGGGAATGATTTGCTTTATAATTTTAGGCTTTTGATAACTAAGCCTTTGCATATTTCAAGACATTTTGAATTGATGGTTTATACGTAACGTAAATTGCGATTACGAAGTTCACGCCAAGATAATACGCAAGCAAGTGAAAACTTCGTGACAGTTTGTGGCTCTGTAAATTAAAAATAGGTTACTTGAGTGTGACCTCTGTACTAACAAAAATTGCTTGTAGCAAGTATTCCAGCGACATGGGCCTGTGGGCCGAGGCAACCGTTCAACTCAGCACCTCGGTGTCGGCGGACTGTGCACAGGAGTGCAGGACACTGCGATCCCAAGACCATTGGGCGGGCTGCATCAGTAGCGGTGCTGCCCGGCTTGCCGGTGAACGAGTCCGGTCTCACGGCTGCGGTCTTCTCGGTGGCCGCGTGGTCTATGATATCAAGGCGAGTTACGAACTTTGATTATTTAAGCCGCAGGTCGGTCGGTGTGTGAACTCCTGAATTATGAAAGGCAATATTGTTTTGAAGTAATATTACATTAATGCATACACTTTTGCTTTAAGAATTATGTATATTATTTTGAATTCAAGTTTAGTTTATAATGTTTAGAGTCAATATCTGACATAATATTTTAATAATCTTTTATAAATTTTTATAATGGTGTTGTAGCAGAGACATAGAAGTTCTTTGAATATTCATATTTTTGAGATGCTCTGTCTTAATTGTATTTTGTTTTAAGACTGTTTTAATTATGTTCGTTGTAATTAAAATATTTATAAAGGCTCTAAAAATAATTTTTAATGATTGTTTTAACGCATATAACGCGGGAACTATTGTGCATAAAAGCCATAATATAATATCTTAATATTTTGTTTAAATAAATTGAAAATAAAGAATAGGAACTAATGTTTTACAAAAAAAGTAAAATTACTTGAAAGCTAAGTTAAGTATAGCGTGTAAAGTATTTTGTTCGTTGAACTACATAATGCAATCTAAAAAAAATATCAGAGAAGAGGATGAAAATAAAACTCTAACAGCTGAAAGTCTACACGAAAATACAGAACATTAAGAGATGCTATGCAACCATCTTAAATTTCGCCATGAGCGGTGACGCATACTCGTACTCTCTTTGTGAAATGGCTAAATCTAGTGTTCTAATAAAAATCTCAGTATCATTATTTTATGAAATCTAAATTGGTATCCCTAATTGTTCCCAGGTCACCAGAATATTCATCACCTCGTCGTCATAGACCTCCTAGCCAGTAACAATGTGACATCCATACTTAATATTATAAATGCGAAAGTGTGTTTGTCTGTCTGTCCTTTAACGCAGCAACGGACCCACGGATCAACATGATTCTTTTGCACATAGATAGTTTATGAAACAAAGTGTGACATAGACTACATATAATTATGAAATTCCATCTCTAAGGGAATGAAAAAGGCGTAAAACAAGTTTTATAATAGAAAATCATACGCAAACCGTGAGTTTTTGTTTCTCTATGTCTGCCACACGGTCGTAAAGTAAGGTCTGGCAACTTACTATCCTTCTTGGCAAAACCCATCCGCTTAGTGAAGTTCGCGGCTTCTAGCGAACTAAAGGTGCCAAAAACAGTTAGGAACTTCGTCAACAGATGGCGCTGCCTTGAATTTGTAACGCACTATTGTTTGGTGCGTCCGTCACGTTTTGCCTAGGGGTTTCCTGCCTTCCCACATGAAGATTGGTGTCTCGGTTTTGCTGATGCGTAGCCTTGATGCAACGAGATTGTGCAATCGATGGGACTTTAAAATCAAAATTTCAAATTTTCAAGTGTATGTCATACATACTTGAAATTTCGGTAGTGATGTTCCTGGTATTTTGATGTGTTTAGCCTGGGCAACGCCGGGTTCTTCAACTCGTGAATATATATTATTTGTATAAATTTATTTTTGACCTTTGCCTGAGTAGCTTGCACCATAACGTTTGGGAGTAAGGCAATTTAGTTTTTTTCCCCATCGTATTTTCGACAGCGAGGTGATTGAACACGACAACACACAACTGAACGGGACATATACGTGAGGGAAATAACCAGTCATGTAATGTAGTGTTACGTATGCTCTCGCACTACCTACATGATGACGTCTCCGTGGCGCCTAACCACGCGCCCGATGCTGCCCTTCCAACAGGAATTGTCGCGCGCCGCGCACCAAGTGTCGGAGCCGCTCGGAAATGTTCGGCGGAGTTCGTGTGGCGGGCTTTGAACCGGACGCGGCGTTTCCGGTCCTGTAGGCCCAGAACAATCTCCGATGTTTTCTACCTCAAGTTCCAGGGTATCAAAGGTCCCCCAATTTGCCCTGGGACAGAGACAGCTCCGAGTCGACGACCGAGGCGGGGAGTTGCTGCCGCCCAGAAGCTACACCGTCAGAATCTCGCCTGCCTGCCGTCACGCTGCCCGACCAAACTCCACTCGCCTTGGTAAGACACTTCATCGGAACACTGTTTGCGGAGCTAACGACGACACCGTTAAGGCAGCGAGACCAGTTGGAGTAAACTAGCAATTACCGCAAAGGGGCTTGCGGTGACGGAGGCAAGGTTTCGAGCTGACGGTGTGTGAGCATAAAAACAAATCGATAAGAGACATTTATCTTTTAATTTGACTAGCAACAGTAAATCTCGAAAGCAACGGTAACTACATTTTGAAGAAATAACTGGAAGTTCAGAATTTGTGGGAAAACTGATTGAGTCGTTCCTGTTGCGGACCAAAGATTTTAAAGACACTGGTAAATGCCAAACAAGGACTTGCATCATTTGCAGCAATAGCTTATAAATAAAGTAACTCGTAAATTGAAAAGATTCTAACATTAAGCATATTAATTGCTGTTTAACTTATCTGTCACTTGTTTACCTGTTCAGTAATGTGTAATAATTATGTTATTGAGAGTAATATCAGTCTTAAGTGTTTTAACGTAAATAATTAGAATTTTTATAGTTGTGTCTTAATCGAGTTTCCAAGTCAGAAAACGTGTTTACTATTCTTTGTTACATAGAGAGACAGCAGATTGCCTTGTAGAATATTTCATTAATGTGTGTAAATGTTCTGGCTGGAGCAGTAAAGAATGGTTTATTTTTGCTGTTACGTAATTTGTTTTGACAGTGTAAGCCAACGCTTCCCTACCGGGGTCGCGTGGTAGTTGAAAAGCCGCAATTCCAGTGTTTTGTTTAGGCGGTTGCACTAAAATAAGGGCTCTGATAATCATTTGTTTTGTTTGTTTGTTCGCAGTTATTTTCGACTTCTGTTGCGAGCCAAGGCTCTGAAATCAAATGTACTTCGTTATAATATTCTGTATTTAATCTGATGTCATTAAGGGTATGTGTTTCTGGATGAATAAATGTCTAACACATTGCACACCTCTGTTTTCCATTTCATCCCGTGTGCCCCTCGCGTTAGGCACGATAAGTTACAGTAGCAAGGATCCATCCCGGCATATGCCTGGCGCGATCTCGGGCATCCGCATGTACAGAGATCAGCTGGCGGCACAAGGACATGAACCCGGTTCCTCAGTATACCACTTCATCACTTCCCTCCATGCCCCCCCACCCCCCTTTTCACCGGGCATACATACGGTGTGTAGTGCTTCAAAAAAACAACGCGATTTCAAAACTACTACACATATCCGAGTGGCGTATGTTTACGAAAAGCATTTAAGAATGCGCTGAGGGCCGAAAAGCTTTTGATTTACGGTTAAGTTTTAAACTGTATTTTTGGAAGAATTAATATGTCAAAAAAAGCGTGTCTTTAGAGTAACAACCGGTACAGATTCTGAAAGCACTTAAGGGACTTACATTGCACCTTTATATTCATTTCTCCGCATTATAATGTTATGGTCACCGCTCAATTTTCACAGTTGTCCTATGGACGACGAGAAGTCTGCGCGCCAGTTCAGAGCCTTGCGCTTCGAGGCGATACTGCGTTAGAAGCACCAGTGAATCATTCCACCACACTAACACACATACACCCCGACCAGACGTGCCCCTTCAGTGTGTGTTAAAGTAGCCTCCATGAAGAAGCTGCACACTTTAAGACGGGACTGGAGACAGAAGTCGACCTACGGCAGGCAAACATTCATCTCAACGTTGCCGATATTTGGTACACGGCCGTACCTGTTACCCTAGCGTGGGTTGGCGGCGTGAGGCCTCCATGAGACATGGAGACATGGAGACATGGAAACAGCCTGACCACGCAGGCCTAGTGCAGATGGACTCCCTAACATCAAGCGAGTTGCCGCTCAGGTCGAGACGCTAAAGGAAAAAGTTCATCTCAGAGCGTTGTTGTAATAACTGAATAGATAGTCCGCTATAGACTATAGTGAAAGAGCTTTAGCTTCGAGTAAACTAGAAACTAGATATTATCTTGGAATTCATTTCCCGAACAACAAATCAAACATTCATTATCGGGTAAAAATATACGGTAACTAGTAACGGCGTTGCCCGGACTGAACACAGGATGATATATTGCCCGCGAGTTAAAGCAAAATGGATAGCGCTGTATGACAGTGTAGTGGAAGTAGAGAAATGAGACCCAGTTGCTGTTTGTATGTCTATGACCTATAATTTTTTGTTTTTCCATGGCGATCGGTTAAACGGTTTAGAAGTTGATGCTCTGCATCGCCATATAGCACCAAAATCATAATATATAGATATATTATAAAATATATTTACTTTATTAAAATCTCCACAGAAATAAAGGACGCGTGAGGTCAACGACGCTGTAACACCTGGAAGCTACGCTTGTGTTCCGTGTCTGGGCTGCGAGGCAGAGCGACGAGAGAACTGTAACCTCGCTCAAAATGCGAGCCTCTTGAAGGTACTTCGCCAGTGGCGACTGCTGGCAACAATACAGGAGCGTCACGCCACCGAGCAGACTCAGTCGGCGAAAATAACTGTAATTCCGCATTTGATAACGTCAGTCGCTCGGCACTTCGCTCAATCATCGCGTCGATTTCCATGCTAATGGGGAGTCGTGCCATTACTTCTGCTGGTTAAAGTAATTGTCGTTCAATGATACCATATTGTTAAGTATACAGAAGCGGAATTGTCTCGTGCATCTTCAACTGTAGTATGACGAAGCAGAAAACTGGTCTTGCACGCGGGCAATTCAGCGCAAGCTCAATCGTCAACCAATAGCTATAGAAATATATTCCAGTCGGCGATGTTGATTAAGTGTCTGCATGGCGGTACAACCATATCTTTTTTTTTAATGTTCAAATCTTCAGAAAGGATTCTCATTACTTAAAGCGACTATAAAAATGTATTTACCCATTTTTATTTCTATTTTAATACACTTTCAAGTGTAATTTTAATAGAGCAAATTGGTATAAATTTGGCTTTCATAAGCATTTTTCTATTGCAGAACATTTACTATCGCATACGAACATACTATGTCCAACGCCTTCGGTATAAGTGTAGGATTACGTGAAAGCTACAGTAAAAATACTAAGTTCCTTCATTACTTACCGATTCTATGTTGAAGACGTCCTCTAGCTGTAACTTCGGCTATAAAACCTTATTAGTTATTAGTGTATTTAAAAGCTTTAATTGGCCTTTACACATAATAGGTCAAGGTCTAAGGTTAAGGTCAAGGTCTACGATTAAGGTCAAAGATCAAGGTAAAGCTCATTCAAGATAGCCGCCGTGACTTCAGGGCGGTTGGTCATTGGTCCACACCATCCACAACCTGGAAACTTTTAAGCAGCAATACTTTCTTATGAAGGTTGGTCTTAAGTCGTATTTTCCATAGTGGTAGGCTTATTAGTCCTACCATTACTACTAAGTGATGTTACTACTTCCATGTCGCTGAAAGAAGCATGACGTATTTCGGAATCATTCAGACATTCTGATTTCTGACCTTTGGGAGAGCTAAGTTTGGTTGTATCGTTGTCACATTAAATATTATTTTGCTGTTTCTTGATTTTAAAACTTTTCCTCTGTACTAGGATTGTGCATATTCGGAATTTCAAAATTGCTCAAAGAGTTCTTCAGTAAATATTTTTAATTTTTGGTATTAAAATTATCAGCATATATTACATAACGTAATAATTAACTATTTGTAAGTTCCAAAAGCTTGTCATTTCCACTCTTCAAAATAAATTTGAGACATCAAAAATGAGAAAACATTTTTTTTGAAATTAATTTTTTTGCGCATATAATTTTCTATTTTAATTTTTTAAATTAAAGGGCACTGTTGTCTTTCAACATGTGTTTGTGATTAAATTAAATATAAAAATTATTACAACAATTTTATAATTCTGGATTGCAAACATAATTGTTTATACTGAGGTATTTTATACGTAAAATAAAATCATATTGTTATTAGTAATCTTTTTTAACATTAACAATTGTAAAATATTCCATTGTCAAACTCAAACAAAACGACTGATACACATGCACTCACTGACATGTGTAGAGAGATGTTCACAAATCAGTGACTCGATCGAAAATGTCAGTGTTGTTTTAGCATGTGCGAAATATGTAATACTATGATAGTGTAAAACGTGAAGGAAAAATTAACCGTCAAATAAATCGACCGTCAGGACTAAATTAATTTACCATAAACATTTTTTGAAAGCTTTCAAACTAACAATAGTTCCAACGAAGGAAGTCTTTATTACATCGTGTTTAAATGAGAACCTCTTTTTAGAATCTCAATATGAGTATCTTCCGTTTTAATTTGTTTTAGATAAATAGTTTAATATTTTTAATATAAAGAAAAAATTATTTATGAATACAGGTAAATAAGACAGTATTCAATGTATTTTAAACTGTTTTATCTATTTTTGAAATTATAATAATAATAATAACTGAGGTGGTTGTGTGGGATAGTTTTTCCAACAAGATTTTTCTTCTACAAGACAAAAGTTCGAACTTGTTTTTCTTTCACTGTTCCACTTACAAAGTATGTTCTCTGTTTGGTAGATAAACGCAATCTATTTCATATAATGACTTTTTTGACAGCGACCATTAACCTTTTGACACCTTAATATTGTAAATATACTCATGTAACTTCATTCTAGCTAAACACAATTCATTCATTATTTAGTTTATTTATTAAGCGCGTCTAGTGATCGATCTCTAGATTTTTTATTAAACACCAAACAAATGTAACTTATGTGAAACAAAGTGGGGAATTCTTTGCTTTTATTAAGACTGACTGTAGCTAATTTTCACAATAATCGGGTAAAAAAATTCCTCCATTCAAAGATCCCAGAGGTTGGCTTCTCTTGGTGTTTCATCGTTCTCAAGACGGTGGTAAGGTAAGCTGCTCTTCAAGGTCACCTAACGGTGCTGATGAGCGCTGCCGGGATATTTGAGCCAGCGGTCGGCGGGAGGAGCGGAGGAGGGTTGTGGCTTGGTTTACCTAGTACAGCAAAGAACCGCTAGGGGCGCACTGTCGATACTCAGCGATTGAAGCGATCGCTGCGACGGAGCTTGCTACTAGGACAATTCTTCTGCGAAACTGGCCAGAAAATTTAACCTGTGCTCTTGACTTCTATACATTACATATATTCAGTGCTACCGCTAAATTTCCAAAAATCCTATGAAATACGACACAAGATTGTTAATAAAATATAACCAACATGTACACTTCTTATAGATAATTTACAAACAGTTGATTAACTGTAAGTGAACTCGCCGTGGTAGAACGCGAAAGGGGAAGAAACAGTAATGAGGGGAAATGTGATTGGGATTTTGCAGTGGCGAAGGGAATTAGTCACAGAAGCGAGAGTACTCGGATAAAAACGTCCACCATGCTTCATGTTTGCAAGGTATCGGAGTGTGAGCCCGGCCTGTATTGAACCCGACACGCATTTGGAGGTGCGTAGTGTGTGGATAGTCCTCTAGGAGTAGCGTGGTGCATGGTTAGCCTTTTAGGAGGAGCGTAGTGTGTAGTTAGCCTTCCTGAAGTAGCGTGGTGTGTGGCTAGCCTTTCAGGAGTAGCGTGGTGTGTGGTTAGCCCACCAGAAGCAGCATGACTGTTCATTTGGGCAGTCGTATTATTCTGCAATGAATTCCTTTCTTCGTCAGTACGAACAAGTGATTTTAAAAAGGTGTTTTTCTTCTTCTGGAACTCAGAATAACTCTAGTCAGGAATGTTTGATTCAAGGCCGTAATGACAGCCTGGGCCACTCATTACCAAACGTTTTCTTCTTCGTATTCTAGGTTTCTGATCGCGTCTTTTACGCCGCTTTGAAACAGAATTTAATTTACTTAGGATGTTTTGTTTGCAAATTTTCCCTGGGCTGTCTCTTGTTAAACTCTTGTGAATTATACCCTGCATTCTGCCATCGTTAATTACATTTATTACTGACAAATCACACCTTATATTGTATCCTCCACGAAGACAATGATTCACTCTCTTTCCACCTACATATTTGCAAATAATGGAATTGAAGGACTCTGCTATGTTTGTTGAAACATTGTGAATGAGCTAAAATCTCATCCCAAATACCAACTGCTTTCAAATCTGGAACTATATTATCCTCATTTTGCTTTGGACTTGTACAGAAATACCCTCGTTCCTGACACATTGTCTCCAAAAACATGGAATGGGGCAATTTGTATATCCTTCTTCAGTTCATTAAACTTTTGTTGTAAAGTTAAGTCTGGTTGACCAGCCCTGTACTTCATAGCACCTGTCACAGCAGACTGCAAACGAAGTTGCCTATCAACAGTAATAGCTCTTCTTGCACTCAGTGGAACTTGCCCAACAGCATTCTTAGTTTAAGTGCTTGTGTCTCTTATTCGCCGAAGGTAATTTCTGAGTATGTGATTAGAACATTCAATTTTGTTATGGTGAATTCTGGTCATGGTGAATTCTGGTCCATATGGCTGGGCTTTTGTGAGTTGTGCCATAACACTGCTGTCTCCATCTCATATAGGTAAATTAACACATATTTAATGATTGCACTAAAAAAAACATTCATTACGAACTACCCTAAAGGAAGTGATGTAATTGCAATCATGAGCCGTTCTGGTGTATGACTATATTTTTATCAATACAGTACATACAGAACAGAACTGTTATTATATTCATGCTACGGATCATGCTTGTTGATAATTGTTTTAAGTTATATCACTGAAAAAAGTCGTTAAGGAACTTAACCACTTGAACGAATGAAACAAATGTAGGAAATGTGTTTGAATACGAAAATCTTCCTTTAACTTAAACTATTTTTTATCTCATTTACTATGTTTCTTAAAGTATTGAAATGAATTTAATACATAGAATAGGCAAGTAGCTCTAGCTTTTTAATGATAACATATAGGGTTACATAAAAATAACCTCTGTTTCGTATCAGTTTAGTCGTCCGTTTTTAAACTTTCAAGTTCTGAGAAAGTATCTGTAAAAAGTTTTGATGAGAATGTGTACTTGTTTTTAAGTCGCTAGGAAGGTTTCTTCAAACGAAGTAAAATAGAGCTGTCAGTTGTGTTACGTAAAAAAAATGTAAAAGAATCACGACGAACGAATGAAACCACATGATAAACGGAAATAAGGTATGTTGCGGTTATAAGGCCCACCAGGAAATAAGGCTTAGCTGTTTTTTAAAATATATCCCGCCAAAAATCTTGCACGCTGAGAGTGCCGTCATGAAGCTACTAGTAGTGCTATCTAACGACAAACTCATCAACTTCGTAGTCTTCGTTGTGTTCAGTATACATCACGTCAAAGAAACGGGAGGTGAGTGTTTGCTTTATTTTATAACATTTCTACAGAAAAGAAGCTCTACATTTTAATCAAAATATTAATAATAAGTTAAGGTAAGATAGAGTGTATTAGTGTACTTCATTAACAATGCAATCATGCATTAAAATTTAGGTTAAGACTATTCCTCTTTTTTGTGTTGAATAAAACAAAAATGACCTGCTAACAGGAAATAAAGCCCAGTGTTATTCGAGGTGGGCCTTATTACCTGCCATTGGTTTTAAAAAATGTTACACTTCACGTACATGAATTTCAATTCTAAAATAACTTTTCACTATTGTTAAGTAAAGTTTTAATGAATGTGATTAGTGTAAATTTTAAAGAAATCTTTTTAATAAAATATAATTTCAACAAAACATGTTAATCTCTGTCCAGATATATTAATTTTAATGTTTAAAAATCTAGAATTTAAAGAAAATATGACAGTTACTGCTGCCATGCTTCGATTTTTATTTTAAAAATGAATTTCAAATAAATACTTAATCACTAGCCGCAAGGAAATTCGTTTCTTGTTAGTGGCCACACATTTTTCTATCTACAACATGCATAGAAAATAACTTATAACCAACACTTATTGTTTGATATAACAAAAATAAAATTGTTGTTCCAGATTATTGAACAATGGGCATGAAATGCAGAGGACTGAGAGCAAAGTGGGACCAATCTACGATGCAAGAAGCTCTGAGGTTACTATCACAGGGGAAATCGCAAAGGTATGTGGAAAATAAGTTGGGTATACCACGCAGAACCCTGAGGAATCACATAAAATCAGGGTCATCTGAGCGTAAGCTGGGGAAACGATGCATTCTAACAATTGATCAAGAATGTGACCTAGAGAACAGAATAATACGCTTCTGTGAAATTGGATTCCCACTCACACCGGTAATTCTACGCAGGTGTGTTTACAAATTTGTTGAAAAGCACGGTATTCCACACCCATTCAACAAAGAGGAGCAGCTAGCAGGTAGGGAATGGTACCGTTCATTCATGCGCCGTCATCCACGTCTTGCAAACAGAAAAGCTCAATCATTAAATCCAGCTAGAGCACAGAAACTGAATCGTGTGATTGTTGGCGATTATTTCACTAAGCTTGCCGACACTATTGATACTCTGGAATTAAAAAGTCAGCCGCAAAACATTTTTAACATGGACGAGAAAGGGGTTAGACTTACGTTACATCATCAACAGTCAGTATTGGCACAAAAAGGAGCAAAGCGAGTGCATCTTGTAGCTCAAGAACATGCGGAATACGTTACTGTTGTAGCATGTGTGAGTGCTTTAGGCCAAGTGATACCGCCAATGATTTTGTTGAAGGGTGTAAGGTACAAACAAAGTTTTAGGTATGGATTGCCGCCTGGCTCAGCTGTGGAAATGACAGGAAAAGGCAGTATGACAACCCAAGTGTTTGTTAAATGGTTAGAACATTTTAGTAAATTCAAACCTCCCGGCCCTACACTGCTCATTCTTGATGGAGCAAAATGTCACCTTGACATTTCAATTGTCGATAAAGCTGAAGAACATGATATTACTCTGTTTTGCTTGCCGTCCAACACGACTCACGAGCTTCAGCCTTTGGATAAGGCAGTGTTCCGGTCTTTTGAACACTACTGGGACCAGCAGCTCCTTTTGTTTTGGGAAGAAGATCCCGAGGAGCCAAATAGGAAGCTTACTAAGGAGACTTTTTCTCATGTATTCACTCCTGTTTGGAGTAAATGTATGACACTAACAAACATTGCCAGTGGTTTTAAAGCAACAGGCATTTGGCCATTTAACAGTGCTGCGATACCTGATGAAGCTTTTGCGCCCAGTCTTGTATCACACCAAGATGCATCAGACGATGACATGCCTCTTTCTCAAAGATTGGAAAAGCTTAGCAAGTCACCATTTCAAGAACTTATGGGTACACCTAACATAAAACCTAAACGTAGCAAAGTCCCACGAAAAAAGGCTGTCAACTACAAAGCTCTAACATTGAAAAGAAACCTTTTTGAAAAACATTCCACCCAATCGTTGCAGCAAAATGATTCTACAACCATGGCTCAACCGTCCACTTCAAATGCTGATGCTGATGAAGGGACTGCCCAAGAGCAATGGCTGTGTGGTGTCTGCCAAGAAGATTTTATTGCAGACATGCGAGCATGCCGTTCCTGCAATACTTGGGTCCACGAGGACTGTGTTGGGCTCACAATTGATGATGATGATTTCATTTGTTTTGATTGTAATGAGTAACTTATGGAATTTATTGATGTTAGCTTGTGTTGTTAACTTACCATAACTGTGTTACATGTTGTCTTTATTTCTCAGTTTGTATTATGGTTTAAGCTTATGGTGTCGATGGTTAATTTTTTAGGGTTTTTTCTTAAGTTCAGTATCCTTTACTCCCAAGTTAGATGTTAAGATCAGATTAAATTCAATAATGCGCACATAGATACACATTTTGTCCGCTATGAGTTTTATTTGAGTATTCCAGATTTATTATTTTTATCCTCATGTTAACATTTTGTTTGTCAAACCAATATAACTATTTACAAATATTTCTGCACTTTATAAGTTTTCATTCTGATGTTATACATGCGGGCCTTATTATATGCTGTTACAGGTAATTTGGCCCAGTTACACTTATCTACATTTCTTTTTACATAATTTCCATTATCTATGTTATAGTCAATTTTGTACAACCCTCATGTAGCAATATAATCTGCGAACGTTTTTTATAAAAATATTTTTTTTAAATATCCAATATTAAAATAATCACAAGCAATTATTTTGTAAGTGGGCCTTATTTGCCCCTCTTAGCTTATTTATGTAAAAGAAGAGTATAGTAATGAAAAACTGCGCATAACAATGTAACTCCTGTATTGAAAACACATGACCACAACAAAGCGTGTGTCACAATTCGAAATATGTTAAAATTTAAAATTAACACAAACAGGTGTATACTATTAACAAAAGGTTGTATAAATTAACTTTAAACAGTGTCACATTTTAAAACAAATTCTGACAAATTTAAATCTTTGGGTGCTCAATATAACGTGAAGCCAAATTAACTGTTCTTAAAGCGAAGTTTCGAACGTTAACTCAATATAAAAGTGGTTCGATTACATGAATAATGAAATTAATGTAATAAAACTTACAGTTCTGCTGTAAATTTACCCATATTTTTCCAAAATAGTATATAGTTTTCACATGTTGTTAATTGCTAACTGTCATTTTATAGCATAGTTGCCACTTCATTAAACCGTGCCAAATCTACCCGATTAAAAATTACATAAGATAATATTTTTCTGTTAGAAAGATAATATAAAAATTTAAAAATACGTATATAAAATTTATTTTTTAAAGTGTTAACTTATGTTCTGATGTAAGACCTTACCTATAATAAGCCCATATTTCAAATTGTGCAATGCTGATTTTGAAACCTTCCACAATTATATCTGCTTCCATCGCTGTTGGTGTTTTTGACCAGTTTTTATAACAAATATGTTCACGTGATGGTTCGTTCTTAGTGGAAGATCGAGCCCATATGCAACAGTAGGAATTTCTAGTGCTTGCAAATAATACCTTTCCACTGCGCGCTCCAATAATGCAAGCCTGTAAATAAGTACACAGTAAGTTTTGACGACAAATGAAATGTTCGCTTAAACACACGCACATTCTCATACACACATATTCACATGTAAATGTGTATTACTAATTTACTCACCATTCTAGACAAGGCCCTGTAACTAGTTCCAAACGATCTTTTGCACCAAGTTCCATCAGTTATTATTTTAATAATGGGTGTGCCATTTTCGTCAACAGTGCCTCCAGATATGGCCAAATCATATTCTTCCTTTCCTGCAGCTTCCATTTCCTCCCAAGCGGCATTGTGTATCACCGATGACCAACTCCTTTGGTACCTCTGGAAAGTCTCTTTGGCCATGCATGGAATTTCTAATGTTGATGTTATGTCCCTCATTTGTGCATAACCTTGTCCCGTTATCAGCATGCTGGTAGTACAAGCGTCATTGATATTCATCTGAGGTTGTTTTGATGGGTTCTCTGTATTTAGTGTTTCAACTGTTCCACACATTGAACACCGAAAGTAAAAAACGCTCTGCATTTCTCGTCTTGCTTCTTTAAATAATTCCATGTTGCTGAAAGAGCTGTCAAACATCTTGAGTAGTATGTAAATGGGGCGCCGGGGACAGGCCTCAGGCGGTGGTGCTGTGGTGCCGACCGCCATCTTGGATTTGTGACATCACGACGGCAAAAATTCCTCAAAATTCCTCAAAAATGACTCAAAATGACTCAAAATTTCCCGTTTTCGAGGGAAAAATTCCCGTTTAGAGGAAAAATTAGGATTTCAAAAAACCACAAATGTCTTTTGCCTTAGAAAGAACACAAATTCCTAAAATAGGCTTAAGCATCCTTAACTCAAGTCTCAGTTAAGCCATTTCTAGGAATAAGGATACCATGACCTTTGACCTTGACCCCGGCGGCCATCTTGGATCCGCCATTTTGGATGGCGTCATTGTGTTCTCGAAAATTTCGGTGGCGTGTTTTCCGCCATATTGGATGATGACGTCACCGTTGCAGTTTCCGTTACGGTCGCCATCTTTAACTTTTTTATTTATTATCCGATTTTAATGAAAAAAATTCTAAAATTCATCAAAAAATTAACGTATTTGAATTCTGTTTGATTATATCGATGTACGTCCTTGGTTCGATTCCCGACGAGAGTAAACAGTCGATCCTTCCTCCATGAAAGCTACCTAGACTGATCTATCACCACCAATACCAAGGTATATATCGTCAACTGGTATGACATCATGTCCGACATCTTGTCTTCATCCACTGGAGACCACCATCTTGTTTTCGTCTGCTAGAGTGTGCCGATATCATGTAGTATAATTATCTGGTCACCACACCTTTGGCCTTGACCTTGAACTTTGACCTTGACCTTGAACTTTGACCTTGACCTTGAACTTTGACCTTGACCTTGACCTTGAAATTTGACCTTGACCTTGACCTTGAAATTTGACCTTGACCTTGAACTTTGACCTTGACCTTGAAATTTGACCTTGACCTTGAACTTTGACCTTGACCTTGAAATTTGACCTTCACCTTGAAATTTGACCTTCACCTTGAAATTTGACCTTGACCTTGAATTTTTTTTGTCCTTGAAATTTGACTTTGTCCTTGTCGAACATAATGGATCCGACATTTTATGTTCACTACATGCTACCAGGAGCGACCACCTGCTGGAGTACGCCATATTGTGTGTGTACTTGTATTATAGAGTACATTTCCATCTGTATAATTTTATTCTAACCCGCTACAGTGCAGTAATCATTTATTATGGAGGTGTCCCCCGCCATCTTGAAATTTGGCCGCCATCTTGAAATCATGTAATAATGTAGCTAGAAAAGCGGGAAAAAATCCAAAATTCATTAAATAAATTAGTAATCCATATAATGATTGATTGGATCGACTTAAGTGTTGTCAGAGGCGTTGCCAACGGGATCTGCACCTTCTCCGTCGTAGCTGTCGTAAAGGTTCCCGTAGACGATGGTACAACCTCCGAGTTCGACGTTAAAGTCGGTAAAGATGCCATCGAAGTCTCAAGAACAGGCAATTACGCGATTTATGCACCAGATTAAACAAACTAGGTGATCCTTACACCGCCGACGTCAGTAACAAACTGAGCATCCTGCTGTCTAGGACTCGCTTATATACATTAACCGGTTTGAATAATACGCTAGTCAAATCAAGAACCATTTACAATAATACTAGAGTCAAAACAACATTAAATATAGAAGCACCGACAACGAAAAGGCAGAACATTTGGAAGCACCGACTACGAAAAGGCAGCACTTTTGACAGCACCGACAACGAAAAGACAGCACATTTGGCAGCACCGACAAAGAAAAGGCAGCACATTTGGGAGCACCGACAACGAAAAGGCAGCACTTTTGACAGCACCGACAACGAAAAGACAGCACATTTGGAAGCACCGACTAAGAAAAGGAAGCACATTTGGCAGCACCGACAAAGAAAAGGCAGCACATTTGGGAGCACCGACAACGAAAAGGCAGCACATTTGGAAGCACCGACAACGAAAAGGCAGCACATTTGGAAGCACCGACAACGAAAAGGCAGCACATTTTGGAAGCACCGACAACGAAAAGGCAGCACATTTGGAAGCACCGACAACGAAAAGGCAGCACATTTTGGAAGCACCGACAACGAAAAGGCAGCACATTTGGAAGCACCGACAACGAAAAGGCAGCACATTTGGAAGCACCGAATACGAAAAGGCAGCACATTTGGAAGCACCGACAACGAAAAGGCAGCACATTTGGAAGCACCGCGAACGAAAAAGGCAGCACATTTTGGAAGCACCATCGAATAAGGAAGCACATTTGAAAGCACCGACAACAAAAAGGCAGCACATTTGGAAGCACCGCGAACGAAAAAGGCAGCACATTTTGGAAGCACCATCGAATAAGGAAGCACATTTCAAAGCACCGACAATTAAAAGGCAGCACATTTGGAAGCACCGACTACGAAAAAGGCAGCACATTTGGGAGCACCGACAACGAAAAGGCAGCACATTTGAAAGCACCGACAACGAAAAGGCAGCACATTTGGAAGCACCGACAACGAAAAGGCAGCACATTTGGAAGCACCGACAACGAAAAGGCAGCACATTTGGAAGCACCGACAACGAAAAGGCAGCACATTTGGAAGCACCGACAACGAAAAGGCAGCACATTTGGAAGCACCGACAACGAAAAGGCAGCACATTTGGAAGCACCGACAACGAAAAGGCAGCACATTTGGAAGCACCGACAACGAAAAGGCAGCACATTTGGAAGCACCGCGAACGAAAAAGGCAGCACATTTTGGAAGCACCATCGAATAAGGAAGCACATTTGAAAGCTCCATCAAAAAAAAAGGCAAAAAAGGAAGCACAATTTGCGAGATCTAAGTCTTAATTAGAAATCAGAATACAAGAAATAAAAACAATACATTTTTATAATTTAAATTATTTATTTCTTTACATTATACAAAAGCAAGTAAAACAAGCCATTATTGTATGTAGCCAGCTTTCCCCAGTTCCTTGAGTATGAAGGATATTTCTTTGATGCACGAATAGTTTCCTGCACAAAGCGAACCAAGTAGAAGTCTTAGCCGGACAACCAATATGTTTGGATCTTTCCATGATGTGTAATCATTTTCTTCTACCACCATCTTCCTTGCACGTTTATAATAAATATTATGATCTCTGGTGTCTTCCGTTTTACCACCAACCTCAGGGTAACTTTCATTTTTGAGACGGTGATCATCACAAGCCTGATCAGATTTATTTAATATATCACGTCGTTTCCATCGTTTCGGTCTCAGGACACCACCACATTCTTCGATCTTGTCAGCTTTAGGTGCTTCATCATAGTCTATGTCTTTGTCAACAGCCTCAGAGTCACTGTAACAATCACCGTAGAAGGAATCGTCTTCACCCAATTTACCGTAAGAATTCGATGTTGATGATGTTGAAGTGTCTTCATCGTCTTCATGCTTCCTTTTTAGGAGTCCATCATTTCTACAAAGTAGGAAAGATCTACTTGAATTCGGCTGGAATATATTCTCACTTTTCACGTTAAGGATTCTTCCACTGTCTTCATTCTTCCATAAATCATCAACCTCCTTCAATTTAAGTTCTTTGTCGAGATCGGAAGAGCCAGGAAAATTATTGTTGTAATGTAGATCACTCTTCCTTAGTCTAGTAGATTCATCGTTTTCCTCTAGCTTGTACGCAGGCTTGGCGTTACAAGTTCTGCCATGTCTTTTTAAGCTCTCTCTCCGCGTAAATGACTTGCTACATCGAACACAACTTATCATATTGCGTAGTGGATTTTTAACACAGTCATTCTTCTCGTGTTGTCTTTTATTCTTTCTCAAGATAAACTCTTTGCTGCAAAACTCACACCTATGTTCTTTCGATACAGCGTCAGATCCTAAATCGGAATTCATATTAGTTACCGAGACTAATGCCAGATGCAAACTAAGAGTTTAAATTAATAACCATTACTTAAATACAATTTTTTAAATATTTCGTCAGCGAGAGTTAATTTATCTTATGCAAAGGTACTTGCCGCAACTAGTTCCGCTTTTCAACATCAGATGACGTCACGTATTGCTTGCAGGTAAATAATATTTATTTCTTTTATGCAGGATGCGGGATGCTCACTATCGATCGCATAAGAAGGATAGCTACGATAGTCTCCAAGGAGAAGGAAGTTCGTCCTTCCTGCTAGTGCTTCTCAGATTTCTCACGGTCCACCCTCTTGGATTGCGACGTCACGGTGGCCATAATGGATGAGTGTGACCTTGAACTTTGACCGAAACCGCAGGAACGATCGCAAGCACACGGATTAACCATCAAAATATAAACAAGAATAATCGAGAGCACACGGAGAAAACCACCATAATATTGACAAAAATAATCAGAAGCACACGGAGAAAAACGGCACAAGTTTTCTTTGATATAAAATTTTAGGGTAAAAAATTTTTAAAAATAAAATTAAAATTAATAAAAAAATAAAAAAAATTCATAAATATATTCTGCTAGCTTGTGAACTTCTCTTTGTTCAACAATGAGAAGTTCACAAGCTAGCAGAATATATTTATGTATTTTTTTTAATTTTTTTTATTAATTTTTATTTTATTTTTAAAAATTTTTTACCCTGAAATTTTATGATATCAAAGAAAACTTGTGCCGTTTTTCTCCGTGTGCTTCTGATTATTTTTGTCAATATTATGGTGGTTTTCTCCGTGTGCTCTCGATTATTCTTGTTTATATTTTGATGGTTAATCCGTGTGCTTGCGATCGTTCCTGCGGTTTCGGTCAAAGTTCAAGGTCACACTCATCCATTATGGCCACCGTGACGTCGCAATCCAAGAGGGTGGACCGTGAGAAATCTGAGAAGCACTAGCAGGAAGGACGAACTTCCTTCTCCTTGGAGACTATCGTAGCTATCCTTCTTATGCGATCGATAGTGAGCATCCCGCATCCTGCATAAAAGAAATAAATATTATTTACCTGCAAGCAATACGTGACGTCATCTGATGTTGAAAAGCGGAACTAGTTGCGGCAAGTACCTTTGCATAAGATAAATTAACTCTCGCTGACGAAATATTTAAAAAATTGTATTTAAGTAATGGTTATTAATTTAAACTCTTAGTTTGCATCTGGCATTAGTCTCGGTAACTAATATGAATTCCGATTTAGGATCTGACGCTGTATCGAAAGAACATAGGTGTGAGTTTTGCAGCAAAGAGTTTATCTTGAGAAAGAATAAAAGACAACACGAGAAGAATGACTGTGTTAAAAATCCACTACGCAATATGATAAGTTGTGTTCGATGTAGCAAGTCATTTACGCGGAGGGAGAGCTTAAAAAGACATGGCAGAACTTGTAACGCCAAGCCTGAGTACAAGCTAGAGGACAACGATGAATCTACTAGACTAAGGAAGAGTGATCTACATTACAACAATAATTTTCCTGGCTCTTCCGATCTCGACAAAGAACTTAAATTGAAGGAGGTTGATGATTTATGGAAGAATGAAGACAGTGGAAGAATCCTTAACGTGAAAAGTGAGAATATATTCCAGCCGAATTCAAGTAGATCTTTCCTACTTTGTAGAAATGATGGACTCCTAAAAAGGAAGCATGAAGACGATGAAGACACTTCAACATCATCAACATCGAATTCTTACGGTAAATTGGGTGAAGACGATTCCTTCTACGGTGATTGTTACAGTGACTCTGAGGCTGTTGACAAAGACATAGACTATGATGAAGCACCTAAAGCTGACAAGATCGAAGAATGTGGTGGTGTCCTGAGACCGAAACGATGGAAACGACGTGATATATTAAATAAATCTGATCAGGCTTGTGATGATCACCGTCTCAAAAATGAAAGTTACCCTGAGGTTGGTGGTAAAACGGAAGACACCAGAGATCATAATATTTATTATAAACGTGCAAGGAAGATGGTGGTAGAAGAAAATGATTACACATCATGGAAAGATCCAAACATATTGGTTGTCCGGCTAAGACTTCTACATGGTTCGCTTTGTGCAGGAAACTATTCGTGCATCAAAGAAATATCCTTCATACTCAAGGAACTGAGGAAAGCTGGCTACATACAATAATGGCTTGTTTTACTTGCTTTTGTATAATGTAAAGAAATAAATAATTTAAATTATAAAAATGTATTGTTTTTATTTCTTGTATTCTGATTTCTAATTAAGACTTAGATCTCGCAAATTGTGCTTCTGTTTTGCCTTTTTTTTTGATGGAGCTTTCAAATGTGCTTCCTTATTCGATGGTGCTTCCAAAATGTGCTGCCTTTTTCGTTCGCGGTGCTTCCAAATGTGCTGCCTTTTCGTTGTCGGTGCTTCCAAATGTGCTGCCTTTTCGTTGTCGGTGCTTCCAAATGTGCTGCCTTTTCGTTGTCGGTGCTTCCAAATGTGCTGCCTTTTCGTTGTCGGTGCTTCCAAATGTGCTGCCTTTTCGTTGTCGGTGCTTCCAAATGTGCTGCCTTTTCGTTGTCGGTGCTTCCAAATGTGCTGCCTTTTCGTTGTCGGTGCTTCCAAATGTGCTGCCTTTTCGTTGTCGGTGCTTTCAAATGTGCTGCCTTTTCGTTGTCGGTGCTCCCAAATGTGCTGCCTTTTTCGTAGTCGGTGCTTCCAAATGTGCTGCCTTTTCGTTGTCAGTGCTTTCAAATGTGCTTCCTTATTCGATGGTGCTTCCAAAATGTGCTGCCTTTTCGTTGTCGGTGCTTTCAAATGTGCTTCCTTATTCGATGGTGCTTCCAAAATGTGCTGCCTTTTTCGTTCGCGGTGCTTCCAAATGTGCTGCCTTTTCGTTGTCGGTGCTTCCAAATGTGCTGCCTTTTCGTAGTCGGTGCTTCCAAATGTGCTGCCTTTTCGTTGTCGGTGCTTCCAAATGTGCTGCCTTTTCGTTGTCGGTGCTTCCAAAATGTGCTGCCTTTTCGTTGTCGGTGCTTCCAAATGTGCTGCCTTTTCGTTGTCGGTGCTTCCAAAATGTGCTGCCTTTTCGTTGTCGGTGCTTCGAAATGTGCTGCCTTTTCGTTGTCGGTGCTTCCAAATGTGCTGCCTTTTCGTTGTCGGTGCTCCCAAATGTGCTGCCTTTTCGTTGTCGGTGCTTCCAAATGTGCTGCCTTTTCGTTGTCGGTGCTTCCAAAATGTGCTGCCTTTTCGTTGTCGGTGCTTCCAAATGTGCTGCCTTTTCGTTGTCGGTGCTTCCAAATGTGCTGCCTTTTCGTTGTCGGTGCTCCCAAATGTGCTGCCTTTTCTTTGTCGGTGCTGCCAAATGTGCTTCCTTTTCTTAGTCGGTGCTTCCAAATGTGCTGTCTTTTCGTTCTCGGTGCTGTCAAAAGTGCTGCCTTTTCGTTGTCGGTGCTCCCAAATGTGCTGCCTTTTCTTTGTCGGTGCTGCCAAATGTGCTGTCTTTTCGTTGTCGGTGCTGTCAAAAGTGCTGCCTTTTCGTAGTCGGTGCTTCCAAATGTTCTGCCTTTTCGTTGTCGGTGCTTCTATATTTAATGTTGTTTTGACTCTAGTATTATTGTAAATGGTTCTTGATTTGACTAGCGTATTATTCAAACCGGTTAATGTATATAAGCGAGTCCTAGACAGCAGGATGCTCAGTTTGTTACTGACGTCGGCGGTGTAAGGATCACCTAGTTTGTTTAATCTGGTGCATAAATCGCGTAATTGCCTGTTCTTGAGACTTCGATGGCATCTTTACCGACTTTAACGTCGAACTCGGAGGTTGTACCATCGTCTACGGGAACCTTTACGACAGCTACGACGGAGAAGGTGCAGATCCCGTTGGCAACGCCTCTGACAACACTTAAGTCGATCCAATCAATCATTATATGGATTACTAATTTATTTAATGAATTTTGGATTTTTTCCCGCTTTTCTAGCTACATTATTACATGATTTCAAGATGGCGGCCAAATTTCAAGATGGCGGGGGACACCTCCATAATAAATGATTACTGCACTGTAGCGGGTTAGAATAAAATTATACAGATGGAAATGTACTCTATAATACAAGTACACACACAATATGGCGTACTCCAGCAGGTGGTCGCTCCTGGTAGCATGTAGTGAACATAAAATGTCGGATCCATTATGTTCGACAAGGACAAAGTCAAATTTCAAGGACAAAAAAAAATTCAAGGTCAAGGTCAATTTTCAAGGTGAAGGTCAAATTTCAAGGTGAAGGTCAAATTTCAAGGTCAAGGTCAAAGTTCAAGGTCAAGGTAAAATTTCAAGGTCAAGGTCAAAGTTCAAGGTCAAGGTCAAATTTCAAGGTCAAGGTCAAGGTCAAATTTCAAGGTCAAGGTCAAGGTCAAAGTTCAAGGTCAAGGTCAAAGTTCAAGGTCAAGGCCAAAGGTGTGGTGACCAGATAATTATACTACATGATATCGGCACACTCTAGCAGACGAAAACAAGATGGTGGTCTCCAGTGGATGAAGACAAGATGTCGGACATGATGTCATACCAGTTGACGATATATACCTTGGTATTGGTGGTGATAGATCAGTCTAGGTAGCTTTCATGGAGGAAGGATCGACTGTTTACTCTCGTCGGGAATCGAACCAAGGACGTACATCGATATAATCAAACAGAATTCAAATACGTTAATTTTTTGATGAATTTTGGAATTTTTTTCATTAAAATCGGATAATATATAAAAAAGTTAAAGATGGCGACCGTAACGGAAACTGCAACGGTGACGTCATCATCCAATATGGCGGAAAACACGCCACCGAAATTTTCGAGAACACAATGACGCCATCCAAAATGGCGGATCCAAGATGGCCGCCGGGGTCAAGGTCAAAGGTCATGGTATCCTTATTCCTAGAAATGGCTTAACTGAGGCTTGAGTTAAGGATGCTTAAGCCTATTTTAGGAATTTGTGTTCTTTCTAAGGCAAAAGACATTTGTGGTTTTTTGAAATCCTAATTTTTCCTCTAAACGGGAATTTTTCCCTCGAAAACGGGAAATTTTGAGTCATTTTGAGTCATTTTTGAGGAATTTTGAGGAATTTTTGCCGTCGTGACGTCACAAATCCAAGATGGCGGTCGGCACCACAGCACCACCGCCTGAGGCCTGTCCCCGGCGCCCCATTTACATACTACTATTTTGATATGTTGGCTTATTTTTGAAATTTGCGAAAACAGGCCATTCACATCGAATATTCTGCGACCATGTAGTTCAGTTTCTGATATATCCATTGAGTCATTGGCTGCGCAATAAGGTTCCCCAGTCCCCATCTCCACAGCTTCTGAAACACCTCTATAGGGAGCCGAATCTTTATTTGGGGTTGGTGGTAATGATGTAATATCATTTGAAAAATCTGACCGCCAATTTATGTCTGATATTTCAGATGAACAAGACGTTATAATAAATATTTACAACATAATGTGTATTTCTATAAAACTCGCTGTACAAGAAATTAAAATTTAAAATTTAAATATGATTTAAGCTACAGTGAAAATATTTCACCTGGTTACTAAAAACAATGTTACTCGAAACGATGTAAATTAAGTATCTTGTAACTTTGAGTGAAAGGTATACGAGTCGTTTATTCACTAGATTATACAGTACTCATGCACAATATGACGTGCTGTATGCTATGTGCGTTGTGAACTGTGTAGTTAGTTTTTCTGTTCACCTCCCCCCCCCTCCCCCCCCAATTTACCCGATAAAATACCGAAGGGAAGTGCTGAAATGTTTGCTTTTTTATTTATTACTATGTTTTAATTATGTTTTACATATATTGTGTATTTATGTCTGCAGTTGGTTAGAATTAGTCTTGCCTGTGGAGATTTTCGCTACTAAAAGTTTATTCGTTTTTAAATTGTATTTGTTATTTTTTTTTGTGGTAATGGTCAGTGTCACGAATGTATTAAAGTAGTAAATGATGGCATGCCTATGGAGGGTGGAGCATTACATAATGTTTTTATTCTTAGGATTGTGAAGATAAAAGTGGCACATGCTGAGCTCATCAGAAAAGTATTCAGAGCTTCCCTTGTAAATAAATAAGGCAAATGTTAATTGTATACAGTTAAAATCATCTCCTTTATTGTCATCTTAACACTATTTTCTATGTAATATGTGTTTAGGGTACCTACTACGGGATGTGCGCACACATTTCATTGTAGGTGTATTTTACGTGCAACTATATTCAGATAAGTTATCTTATTGTCACAAAAGTAACACATGTAGGTTTTCTTTGCGCGGTGTAGTGGGACTTGATAATCGAATTGTTTTCTAATAGCATTTAAATAGTGTGTTCCCCAGTACATATGTCTACATAATATTGGTTATAGCAGTTATTCCTTATTATTGTACCGCTCTCGTCAAAGTAACTTACACTAAAGTATGCCTATTCATATTCATTCATGTTGAGACAAGGTAGATAGATGAACGCGGCGTGAAATCAGGAAAATGTACTCTCTGAGTTATAACAAAATCTTACTCGCGTAACAGTGTTGCGTTAGATTACTCCCTGAATGACAAATGAGAGAGATCACAGGTATACAATATTATTTTTGCCATATGTGGCTAAACCCGAAGACAGTTAGTTAATGTTGCCTATGGCTAAGCTCCGATGATTCATTACACTAAGGTAAACTGTATTGCAAGTAATGTAATTCCTGCAAGAATGTGCAAAACGTTTATTACTATGGTTTTACAGCATAATGTCAATTAACAGGTAGCGAACTATCGTTTCATTTGTGGCAGTTGCGTTAGCAAAATATATTTATTCATATAGTGTATATTTTGTATATTAATTTTTTCATAATGTGGTTTTACAGCAATGAATAACACTATAGAATAATCTTTAAAAAAATTACCTTTAATGTAATGTTGTTTTTTAATCACGGGGTAACAGTTAAATCTATGTAAAAATGTATGTTAAAGTGATTTTTTAAAATAAAATAAAAGGTGCGGTGAATGTTTTGGAGATATGAGTAGGTAATTTCATAAGTGTCAGAAAATGTTATCTTTCAAAGGGTTATGGGAGGATAAAAAAAAGAGGGGGAAACTGGTGGGAAGTTCTGGCAAACTGTACCTCTTGAAGTGTTCATAAATGAAAAAAATAATTCAGCTTTCCCGGAATAATTGCCGACATCAAACCTTCATTTCCTGGGTTAAGTTGGCTTCTCAGTGAGCACGAGCGATGAATTAACAGTTTTCGTTCAAACCGATGAGCCTATTTTTTTTTTAAGGTCTGCTACCTAATTGTAAATTCTAAGCCATAATTTACATGAAAGCGGCAGAATATTAAACACCCTATCCTAAGATAGTTTTAATATCGTGTTTTTTGATTATACGTGTACTAAAAATTAAATTGAAATCTTACATGACAGCCAGAGAGTAGTTTGGCAAATAAAACAAAGTACCGATGCCATTACTAAGGGACAAATTCAATAATAATATTGCACTGAAAAGTTGTTTTCGTGCTGGCTAAACGTTTTTAGTTATATTTTTGTTAAAACTAGCAAAGTTTTGCCATCACAAAAAAAAACATATTTACACGTGAATTTGTCTTTCCTTACCCACTTGGTGATTTCTGGGATGTTGTTTGGGGAAAATTCCTAGCATCTGATCCTGAAACAGTGTCTTGTGCATTTCCAGCAGGTAATATGTTTTTTCCTGGGTATCATCTTGCTTCAAAAATACTATCCTGAAAATCATGTAATAAATTATGACACTACCTGCTCTTAATTAATTATTTCTTAATAATAATAACAACACAAATATTAAATTTCCTTTATAACGTCATTGTAATTTTTATATGTATTAATTTTACTATATAATAATTCAACTATGGCTTTATTTAAGGGGTAATTTTTGGGTTAGTAGGCCTATGTCAACAGTAAATCTATGTCATGGAGAAAAGTATGGATACTTAAAATGTCGCAATTTTTCGTATATTATTAACAAGAAGGTGTGGTTTAATATTGTAAAGTATGTATGTATGATGAATTTTTATTTCATAAACAGACATTTCAGGATATATTAACACAACGAATTCCGTTTCAGAAATTTCGCACACGAATGTGTGTTAATTAGCCACTTACTAATGTGTGCTTAAAGATTTCTGTTAACTTTGAGGAAAAAGGCGATGTACTATATGACATATTACCGAACTCACAATTTGTAAACTTCGTAAATAATTAATAGGTACTTACTTGTTTGCTACTGTAATGCGTTTTCTTCGTTTGCTCAGATTGTTTTTCTTCCGACGCGCACTGAGCCTTAGCCTAGCTATCTTTCCCCGCCTTGGATCATGTGGCATTTTCATGGCAGTGAAATCAGCTGTAGTACTGAGCCTGCACTGACAGGGCAGACCGCTCCTCCGTCAGACGAACCCCACCGGGGCTCGCGCACACAAACAACCCAGATCGCGAAGGGAACTAAAGAGGACGCCAAGAAACAGCCCCCCACCCCTCTTAATTAGTAGCGTGAGAGGTTGTTCTCTCGCGCGCTGGCGGGGTCTCGAAGGCGCCACAAGCTGGTCAGCACATTCACACAAAACATGCGATAGGAGATCACAAATTTCTCGAAATTAAATGCTGTGACATGGTGAAAACTATACATGCGATGGATGACAAAAGAATGATACATGTTCCGGGGGTTGTTTTCTTTAAAAATATTTAAAACCACGAGTTCTGTCTGCATCTTAAAATACGTTATTTTGCCGTTTTCAGCATGCAATATTATTATGACATATGTATTATTGATCGATGCAGACACCACAGGGACATAGAATGTATTTTAATATATGTTATTTATATAACAAATTTGCGCACGTCAAACAGTTTCTTCATAAAAAGTAAACTGCTGAACGTCTACAACACATTTGATGTAACATGTAGGCCGCCATGAGGAGCGTGGTGCGTGTTCAGCCCGCCAGAGGAGCGTGGTGCGTGTTCAGCCCGCCAGAGGAGCGTGGTGCGTGTTCAGCCCGCCAGAGGAGCGTGGTGCGTGTTCAGCCCGCCAGAGGAGCGTGGTGCGTGTTCAGCCCGCCAGAGGAGCGTGGTGCGTGTTCAGCCCGCCAGAGGAGCGTGGTGCGTGTTCAGCCCGCCAAAGGAGCGTGGTGCGTGTTCAGCCCGCCAGAGGACCGTGGTGCGTGTTCAGCCCGCCAGAGGAGCGTGGTGCGTGTTCAGCCCGCCAGAGGAGCATGGTGCGTGTTCAGCCCGCCAGAGGACCGTGGTGCGTGTTCAGCCCGCCAGAGGAGCGTGGTGCGTGTTCAGCCCGCCAGAGGAGCGTGGTGCGTGTTCAGCCCGCCAGAGGAGCGTGGTGCGTGTTCAGCCTGCCAGAGGACCGTGGTGCGTGTTCAGCCCGCCAGAGGAGCGTGGTGCGTGTTCAGCCCGCCAGAGGACCGTGGTGCGTGTTCAGCCCGCCAGAGGACCGTGGTGCGTGTTCAGCCCGCCAGAGGACCGTGGTGCGTGTTCAGCCCGCCAGAGGAGCGTGGTGCGTGTTCAGCCCGCCAGAGGAGCGTGGTGCGTGTTCAGCCCGCCAGAGGACCGTGGTGCGTGTTCAGCCCGCCAGAGGAGCGTGGTGCGTGTTCAGCCCGCCAGAGGAGCGTGGTGCGTGTTCAGCCCGCCAGAGGAGCGTGGTGCGTGTTCAGCCCGCCAGAGGACCGTGGTGCGTGTTCAGCCCGCCAGAGGAGCGTGGTGCGTGTTCAGCCCGCCAGAGGAGCGTGGTGCGTGTTCAGCCCGCCAGAGGACCGTGGTGCGTGTTCAGCCCGCCAGAGGAGCGTGGTGCGTGTTCAGCCCGCCAGGAGCGTGGCACTGCGGGCGAGGCGCGGGATCTGCCGGCCTCCCTCGAGCCGGTGATGGACGGCGAGCCAGTGCGGCCGCGAGACAGCAGCCGGGTGATTGGTGCCACCCCCTCCCCTGTGCTACCTCCCAGCCCGAGCGGTCGTGTCGATACGCATCGCCTATCGACTGCAGCCTGGATAACATGGCTTCATATAGTCGATCCCGCCCGTCACATCAATCGCCACCTTCCAGCTCCCGAGGGCCACGCATCCATCAGCCCCTGGCCAGGAGCTGCTCCGAGCCGCGCTGCCGCGTGCCTGGCGGACCGGTGCCTGTCCTCTCGCACTGGCACACGACTCGCCAACACGTCTGCACGTCTGCACGTCTGCACGGGAACCGAAGCGTAGTGTTTGCATTGTGGAAACAGTTTTAAACGACTGCATTTGATGGAAGCGACTGTTTAACTACGGCGATTCTAATTCACATTTACTAACCATTATCAGATGTGGCCAAGCATCAGTTTCGCAATATTCTGGGCATGACAATATGGTGATGGTGAGGTAAAAAAAAGTGACTGCTGCTAAGGTACAGCATGCCGTCTCCTAACGATTCCTATCTCCATGGTCCAAATGTGCATGTGTACACATCGTCAACTGCGTCTGTTCATAAAAGATAAATTTTAAAAAAATTATATTATTTGGTTAAAATTATATAAAGTTAAGTTGTATTTTGTTGGAATTCATTCTTTAAGATATTAAACATTTAAATGGAAAGTAGGACGTAAAGTGATACATTTTTTATAATGTAAACAATCTGCGCCACCTCCATACATCATGACAAACAATCTTGACGGTTACGTCAGCTTGCACGTTAATCACCAATAATTCCAACACAACGTACACTTCTTCTTTGGGATCACTATAGTTCTTGTGACCAACTCATAAACAAATAATTTTTGTACTGTTTTATCCGTGTAAAAATTCGGTTCCATGGGTTGAAGAATATTAGTCTTAATGTGTCGATTGGGGACACTAATTTAAATTCAAAATGTTATCTAGAAATAAAATCTTTTTTTCAAAGAACACTAGAATTGTTTAATGAATGAGAATGTTTGAGAAAAGCAATTCGGATGTCGCACAGAAATTCACAATGGACAGGTGTTATCGCCTACTTAATGTGGAAAGATAGGTTCATGCAAGCTGACCATTAACGAACACCACGAGCTAGAACAAGGCCAGTACTCACAGCCTCTCCAACGATGAGAGATCCTGGAACGCGCCTCTCTCTATGGTGTGGATCTGATTGTCCATCAGCTGCCTGTAAAAACGTCATAAAGCACACTACAGTCTGTGTTCCACACAAATCATTCCTATTATTATACAAATAATATCGTTAAACATAATTATTACATATGTATAAAAATTACTAGATTTAAATAAAAACAGAAAAAAGAGCTAAAGTTATTACATAAATTTATTATACAAGGTTATACATTCTCAAATGGAAAATATATTTCATTTAGTTTACATTATGTTAAACAAAGTAGAAGAATATGTTTTATGACTCCATACATTTAAAGATGTAAAATTCTATGTCATATATATATACAGGGCTAGATTTGAAGGAATATTTTAACCTGCCCAACGGACAGGTGTAATCGAAAATTTGCCTGTCCGCCATCCAATTTGCCTGTCCGCTGTTTTACCCAAATAAAAAAAATTTCAAAGTCGCTGAAAAAGTGAGAAAAAAGGATTTTTGCTATATTTTGAACCTATTTTTATCACACACTTAACATCCTTATTTAATTATCATTTTCAGACGAGTCACTGTCTGAGTCACTGCACGAATTACTTGGCTGATTCTGTCTTGAACATCTTCGATAAGGAGGCTGAAAGGGTCGACGTTTTCTCTGAACATTATGATACCAGAGATTTATTGCTGGTGCTGGATCAAACTCACTTTCAGCCATTATTGTTTATTTATAGATTATAGATATTGTCAAAGACGTTTTATTTGCGGTCGCATAAATGTTATTAATCACCTCTGCTGCATTAGTGCGTGCGAATAACCTCGGCGTCACAAGTTGCACCTGTCCACCGGACAGTGGCCTTTTTTATTTTGCCTGCCCGGACGAGATTTTGCCTGTCCCAGGCAGGCGGACAGGTGCTAAAATCGAGCCCTGTATATATATATATATATATATATATATATATATATATATATATATATATGTGTGTGTGATTGAAAAGTACCCAGTCAAACTCTTACGGTTGGTCAGGCATACAAATACCAGTCATTGCTAACATAAAACATGGGTTGAAAACACAAGTGTCTCATGAAGGGGCACCGCCGATTCGGGTAGCGTTGTCCATACATGCGCTGTGCTATTTGGCCATTTCCTTTCGCTTTCTGCGTCTTATAACTGTAACTTCAGTTCTAGTGACCAACTCATTAACTAAATTTTTGTACTGTTTTATCCGGGTACAAATCGGGTTCCATGGGTTGAAGAATAAACAAATATTAGTCATTAATATATCAATTGGTAACACTAATTTAACTCTAAAGAGTTGTCTAGGAATTAAACCGTTTTGTTTTCCAAGAACACTAGCATTAGTCCATCAGCAACTTTTTTGCATTGAGAACACTTTGGTCTTATTCACTATAATGGATAGTAAATTTTTTAAGAAATAATTTCTAAAACATTAGGGTGTATTTTTATTAGCTCATAAGATGAATTAGGTGACACACGCGCCAAAAGATTTAAAACTAACATTACAATACCTGATATTTTATATTAATAACTGTACAGTTGTTTCATTGATTTTATCAGGTATTTGATTATGTATTATTTTCGCAAACTAGGTGATTTTAAGTACTACATTAAGTAGTAATATTTTATTTATTTAGTGGTAACAATTAAAACCTTATTTCAGTTACTGCTAATAAATACAGACGAAAATATATAAATTTTTTACACAACTCAAAAACCTTATTTTTGTACGTGCCAGGTAGCAATTGAAGAAATTGTAAATTATATAGCTAAATGTGGAAAGCCAGCTAATAATAAATATATATATTAGAAAACATTAGATGTTTTGTAAAGGACATTATGTAAAAATTCAAACGCTGGTAGCAAATACTACTACACATTTTAAACATCCGAAGCAATTGAAAAGCTATCTCTGCAAAAGATACAAAGAATAAACTAACGGTTTGGGAGACAATGGTAACGAGCATTATAACTCACAATAGCTACTTAAAATTTCTGTACTGCTTACTTCGCTCACCATTAACAGGTGATATATTTGGAATATTCAGTAAGATGATTAAATTTACTTTATATTTAGTTGTGTTAATTTAGAGTATTGAATAATATATTTCAGTCCCGTGTTGAGGAAAACATTCAATTCCCATGACAGTTTTGGTTTCTACTCTGGGAAAATAATTGAATATCATTAAAATACCCCAAATTTAGAGCATATAAAACAAAATATTACTGCCATTATAAGTTTTTTTTAAATTATGATTACTTATTCCCTTTGTTTTATTGTACTTATTCACTTTATATATTGCCCATTCATTGGGAAATATTCCGAATCAGGCAAGGATCGTAATGTTTGGTCGGGGTTGTAGTGGAAGGAAGGTTTGAAATTTTTATTAAAGGTTCCTATCATATAGAATATTAATTCCGGAATTTTATCATTAGTGTGTGTGAAACCAAAAATGTATGTAGAAATTTAGTACATTATCAATTATATTGTACTCGAAATAGTATAATTTTATCTACTTTATAAAATTAATGAAATATATATATATATAGGTTAATAATATATTTTATATATTTTTTAAAATAAAAGGGCAACAAAATATAAAAATAATAATAAGCTAGGACAATACATTAACTGTATTTACTTCGGTATATAAGCCTTTGTAACAGTTTGCCACTATAAACTGCAAATTAACTTAATATGGAATTGAAATCACCTCCGGACGGATTTCTTATGTCTAGTGATCACGCACATCCGTGTTGTAGTAGTTGACGAATTCTTAATTTTCAAGCGTGAAATCGCTTTAACTTGCCAGTGAGCCCGAGCGCTTATAAACCACGTTAAATAATTTTTTTTTTGTAAAGCGTGTCGATAAGTAGGCCTACATGCACATCGTTTATAAAATATAAGGTTTTTTTGTTCACTGGCCCATGTATGACCAAACAAGACTTGAAAACCAAATGATTTTTTCCTTGTTTAGCATGTTCTAAATTTTACCAGCGTAAAAATATTTCCATAAATATACATATTTAACTCTAGAGCTCAACATTAGACTTACATTCGTAATACATACTAAATATTGTCCACTAGCAATGCTTTAAAATACATATTTGTGAGGGAAACATATTTATTCTTATCAAGGCTCTGAATTTATCTTTTGGAATAGTTTAGAAAAATAACATTGTTCTCATTAACATAAGTCCTGCACTCTGAATTTTGATTTCCTGTATTTTATATCAAATATACTCGTACGCACGCCCGGACGGTTGACTTAGCGGAAGAACACATCATGCCTCAGCGTTGCGCTCCCTCAAAGAGCTGGAAGAACAAATGCGCTGGGGGAAGGAAAGGAAGAAAGTTGGGAAGGAGGGATCACAACCCCTCTCCTTATATCTCTCCTTAAATATTTGCTCCTGCATGCTACATTATCATGTTTCTTATTTCCCCCTGCCCCCGGCCGGCGAGCGATGCAATAAAACACGTTTGGAAATTCAGCTCCGTGGGCGGTAGGCAGGGGATTCAATAAGGAACTACAAATAGAGAGTTATAGCGGTTCGTAATAAAACGCTTCTCGACTGAATAAAACAAGGCAGGCAAACAGCAAGGAGGGGCGTGCGTGCAGGGTTCCGTACCATTTGGCCTATGGATAATAAAGTGTTGGCGCGGGCCTCCAGTCAGAGCGGCAGCAGGACCATCACTGCAGCCGTGCACGGCGCTCCGTGGAGGTCCGGCTCCAGCAACACAGAATAACATATTTACGAGCACAACCCTGCATTCGGTAACTTCTGCCCTAATTCTGCAATAAGTGCCGCTATTTCTCCAGGTCCTGTAACACATGTATGTTCTTCTCATTATTTATTTTCAACTTCCTCCATTTAGTCCATCTTACTTGCAACTTACTCTCATCCTTAATGTGGCCTTCTTACATTATCAAGAAATGTTTGTATGATGACATAAGGATTCCACCCTCAGATCTATCACTTGATGGCTCAGAAATCTGTGGACATATCGACTTCTCAGTTAAGGTTGAAAACTTGTATGCGCCCAAGCACACAAACATATGTGCAGCAACGGATTGCGTTGATGCCTGGACATGAATCTAACCTTTTGCTACTGCACATATGTGGCACATACGAGTTTTCAACCTTAAATGAGTAGTCGAAATGTCCACAGATAGTTCCACAGTAGGCAAACGAACTTCATCTTTATAGTTGGTTGCATTTATTCTCAAACTGTCAATACAAGTAAACAATAAATGGCACTTTTCACAGAGAAACTTCATTCGAAAAGGATTCTTCGGGAATTTACTCCTCTCATGTCTTCATGCATCATGAGAAAATGTAAACGAAATATCAGAGTAACGGCAAGGATGTCTAGTCGATGAAGACGAACCTTTCAGACCCGAACCAGATGCTCATGTAACTGCTATAGTACCGATTCCTGATGTACTCTTAAGTGTATCAATGCATCGCTGATGTAGCAAAACCTTTACTTCTATCTGCCGTACAGCAGGACCATTGCATGTCTTCAAATATATTTTCACCTCATAATTTCTTGCAAGTTGCTTGCGACATTTTAATATTGGTGAGAACATTTTTCCACAGTGGTGGCGTCGACGCTCAGAAGATACTGCTGAACCTCCAGTAGTCATTGACGATAAGTTTACCATAGACAAACCATTTTATGATGCAGGCGAGATAGATGTTTCCTTAGCTGATGGCACTGCATGTATTAAAGACGCCTCTAGTGTTGTCGGTAGTGGTGGTACACTTTACAACGGAATCTCCACTATCTTCGGCGTCGCCACTATCGAGATATTCGTTTTGATGGTATGTATTCCATCGGAATGTCCACAGTCGTCGTCGACGTCGCTGCCATCAGGTTCCCCTACCAGAGCCACAATCGAAGTGGGGTCTCTACCATCTGGCTTCCACTTATCTACTCGCAGCGACTGTTATAATACGTTAATCAAAACAACAACCAATTGGATTTTTTTTACAGTTTATTTTTCGAAATATATTTTGGCCAAGTTTAATCTAAAATTTCTTCAAGCACCTACAATTGTAATAAATCTACACTGTTTCAAATGACTGGATTTAAAAGATGCATACATATGAATATATGTCATTTATTATGTGTATCCCGCACCTCCATGTTCATTAAGAATAATAATCCATGTTTATTTAGTGAAAGATAAATTTTTAGCATTATGCGAAACAAATAGAAGTTTTAACCTGGCGATCAATATTTTAGGATTTTTCCACGATGAATAATGAATCTATTTTGCTACGGCTATTTTCCTGACATGTTTGTTATTTTATTTTTAAGATTACTAAAGTCTTCTGTTTTAATACCAGCCTCATAGTCAATAAAATTGACATAATCCAAGAGATAGTCATTTACATAAACACTGTCAAGATAATTTATTTTAACACATAGTTTCCTTTGTTTTGGGGTCAAAGCACCATCGCAGTCTTCGATCTTGTCAGCTTTCAGGTGCTTCTGTATTTTTCTCAATTTTATGGAGGAGACTAAAATTTGGTTTTATTATTTGTTTTATTTCCCACCAAAATGTTACTTTTTTAGTTAGCTTTCAATTTCAAAATCATTTGTGAGATCTGTGATAATGTGGTTATTTTTAGTAAGTATTTTCTTCGAGATCATAAAGTCACTATCTTAATGTTGTAGACTCATTCTCGTTATAATTAGTGAGCTTGGTTGTACTGATCTGGTGCTGTTTTATTCAATATAATAAATACTTTGATTAAATGATGTCTGGCACTGGTTGCACATAAATTATTTTTGGTGAGTACCCAAAATACACTCTATCCTCTCACGGCGATTAGCATTTTTTTCTGAAGCATAACTCCTTGCTGCAGTAACTTTACCAGTGCAGACAATTAACTGGAATCCATGTCAGCTTCTGCGACTAATACCAGATGCATGCTGAGATTTTTAAATTGAAAGATATACTTTAATTGTATAATAAATAAACCACCAGCGAGAGTTAATTTTCCATTAAAAATAATTAATGTTCCAAATAGTTACGCCTCTTAAGACCAGATTTAGCCATGTGTTTTACATAACAATAGTTTAATTTTATTATTATTTTAGATGCGATTAGACTCTCAAACGGACCAACGAGAAGGAAGGCCTCGCTAGGTCTCAAAGAGTTACCTTGACTTTTAGCACCATTTCCTTAATATGGCGGTATTTCTCTGATATACTAAGCTCAAACTTACTTAAAATTAGTCTTTGTTTAAAATTTATCCAAAAAGTGCTTGATTTGATCTACGTGGAAAATGTACTTTTTGTCTACAGCAAATTGTGTGGAGGTTTAGCTGGTGTAGCTTTCGAAATACATTTTTTTGGAGATATTTCTGCCATTTAAAAAATATTTTAAATCTTGTAAAGATAATGTTTTCAACGTTTATCTATAGTTTTTTTTAAGAATTACATAATTATCATTTACACCTCCTTAGCTAGAATTTTATTCCTGAAAGAAACGAATTATTTTATGAGCTAGTAGTTGTTAGTTTCCAGCTGGGTTATTGTCCAAAAAAGAAAATAATATGACTAATCCATCAGTATTATTTAATTTCAGTAATATGACTTCGGTCTAAACATATTGCACTTTAAGTTTATAAGATTTTTGGCTTGAAATACGGAGTAAAGGTGTGTGTTTATGAACATGGCATTATTAAAGGCACTAGTTGTGGGAAATGGAGAATTATCTATTTCTAAGTTTACTTAAAAACAGGTTAGGTTGTAGATTAGCTTAGGTATTCCAAATAATAATTAAAACGTGTAATAATTATATACAGAATTTTTATGTAAATAAGACTGAAAGTCATGTTTCAATTATCTGAATAGTGTTTTTATAAGTAATAGAATCGTTGTTGCTTTTTCACCTCTGTATGATTTCTACAGGATCCTAAATAGAGTATGATAGCGCAGTGGTAAATCGCTAGACTCATATTGGGGAAGACCTGTGTGCGAATCCCGACACATATGTCCCGGTTTCTGTTTTCCATGCTTTACTGAGATCACTGCAGGTCAATCAATGCCTGGATCATTCCTCGCATTAACTACGGGCGTTCCTTCCCCAGGATCCCTGACGTGTTCAGTGTTAGTCTGTCCGTGGTGACCGTGTTATCTGGGACACGTGAAGCCAAATGAACACATAGACGATCCTAGATTGCCATTAGCTAATACACAGCCATTAATTGCCCACAAGGAAACATGTTGCTGGTTATATGATGTTAAAGTACTGTCATAGGTCATGAAAAGCAACAGCTTGTGTTGGACGAGCCTACAACTAAATCAGCATCCTTACCACATTTGCGCAGTAAAGCAACGTGATTTACTTTCTATTCCCGGAATCCGTTTAAACAACGTCAATTTCTATACTCATTTGAATTAGGTATATAAATTCTGTTAAAAATCTAAAACGTTTAGCGCAACTCTCCTGATTTCTGAGCCGGCAAGTGATAAATATGAGGGTGGAATCCTTAGTCGTCATACAAGCATTTCAAGATAATGTAAGGTCAGTTTAAGGATGCGAGTAAGCTACAAGTTATATAATATACGAGGCAGGTGGATGTGTCATAAAATAATTTTCTTGTTTACATTAATTTTTGGGGGAAAATTTAATTACGGCTGTTGGTGCTATGAACACAGATTAATTTTTGTGAAACATTGAAGCTAACTACAGAGAGTTGTTGTCTGTAACATTTGCAAGTAATAAAACACTTAAGATTTCATGCTTGATGTAAAAGTATTTTAAACTGTTTACAGAGAATAAACAGTAACATAAGATATAATTTATATACATATATTGTTTCTCATGATGTTTATATAAAAGTATTTCATATATAATGTAGTATATCATATAGCTGTCACTTTAATAATATTTTGATACAAGGATTAATAGTTGGTTACCTTGACATATTTTGCTTGATTATTAATTGAGAAAAGTTTAGGCAAAGGTGTTTGTTTACATCTGTTATGATTTCACCTTACTAATAAAATAATTGTCCATTTTGCCAGAGCCTATTTACCTGTAAACCTATTGGATTTGGTCTTGTGAGTACTACGTATATATTTTTTTGCTGACTTGCAAGTCAATACTGAGATATTACATGAAGATATTTTTGCAATATAATTGGGTGTGCTATTTTCATTTACAATATTTCCTTTGTGAGAATAGGTGTAATGTGGTGGGTTTTTGGAGTATTTAAAAATTACTGGAGTAATTTTAAATTTGTTTTATAAAAACTGGTGTAGGTTTTGATTTTAGGGATAATGTGCATATGTTATGCTCTGGAAACAATTTACTTATGTAAAGATGCAGTGTACATTACGTGTTGCTACCTGCAGTTTACCCTTGTAATTTTTAAGGTTACCTTGAAATAATTTTGCTGATGATTCAAGTAAAACATTTGTGTTGATTTTCCAATATGATAGCTCAATAATTTTGAATTCATATTTTAATATTTTTGGAAGTTCTGTTGAGCTGTAAAGTAATTTTGATGTTGTGTGAATTAATGTTTTGGAGAGCTCGTATTACTGTTTTGATTTTGTAGATCTTTTGAGAACTTAACAGCAGTTAAATTTACCTGACATCAACCTAGTTTTTCCATCTCTACTACATTTTGCCTTTATTAACCCCTGTTGATATTGTGACGAGCGAAATATAATGACAAAATATTATTTTTTTATTGATATTTAAGAGAGTATTAACCTAAAGAAAGTGAAAAGGTATCACTGCATTTAAAAAAAATTTAATTCATTCAAAAATATTTTGATGTCCTGCACTGAGGAAAATTATTATTTAACTCATCATATTAATTGTTTAAATAGTTTTTATCAATATGTTTTGTTGAGATTGACTAATATTTTTGAGAGCGACAAAATGTCAACTCAAAATTATTTCATTGTAACTATCAAATATTTTTTTGATGTTTATACATCTTAGCTCTCGGTATACGGCATTTGGTAGGAGTAACTTCGTGAATGAAACTGAAGTCGATTGTAACGGAAATGTCTAAACACTGTGCTATCATTATGGAAGTCTCAAGTTTTAAAAAGATGGCAGTATTTACAAATTAATTTTTGTCGTTTAATAAAAACAGATATACATATACTTAGTGTTATAATAAGTTTTTAATAATGTTTCAGGTTAATTTTGTTTTAATACATATGTTGGCCTGCCAATATTTGTTTGAAAAATACTTAAAATATAGCGCTGCGTTTTTTAATGAACCAACATAATGTTAAATTGTGAACTATCTTTGACCCCATAGTAGTGTATAAATGGGGCTCCGACTGCTCCGAGCCCTGGGTTCCGGGTGCGGTGTTTGGTTCTGAACGCCATCTTGGATTGTGACGTCATTTTTGGACACAAAATTTCTCAAAATGACTCAAAAATGATTCAGAATGACTCAAAACTCCTAAAAAATTTCCCGTTTTCGCGGGAGAAATTCGCGTTTTGAGATAAAATTGCCCGTTTTTGTCCTTAAAAATGACAACGGCTTGAAATGTCCATATCGAGGATTAAGGATACGTATCTGCAACCTCCTTTAAGCCTCTGACGACATAATGGAAAATGATGTCTCTGTTGCAATTTCCGTTACGGCAGCTATCTTGAAAATCTTTATTTATTTTTCGACTTTAATGAAAACAATTCTAAAATTTATAAAAAAAATTAAGAAATAAATTTTAATAAAGAAATTAAAAAAAACACACTTACGTGATGGAATCCTCGGTTCGAACCAGGTGAGGGCAAAAATAAAAAATAAATCGACACATCCTTACTCCACAGAAGCCATCGGCAGACTGACCTACCACCACTAATACCAAGGTATATATCGACAGCTAGTGTGATGTCATGTCCGCCATCCTGAAAATCTTAAAGTATTATCCGAGTTTAAATTTAAAAATTCTAAAATTCATAAAAAATTAAATTAATCAAATTTTAATAAAGAATATTTAAAAACATAGTTGCACATTTCGTTACTCCGCCATCTTGGCCATATATGACAAAATCGTAGCACATTTCGTTATGGACACCATCTTGGATTATAGATTGTTGCACTTTTCGTTACGGCCGCCATCTTAAAAATCCATAATTTTTATGCTAGAAATTTGGAAAAAATTAAAATTCATAAAAAAATTAATCAAATTTTAATAAAATATTATTTAAAACAGGCACTTACATCCTTGGTTCGAACCTGGTGAGGTCAAAAATAAAAATAAAACATTTGAATAGATCCATCCTCCATGGAAGCCAATGACCAAATGACCTTCCACCACTAATGCCAAGGTATATACATCGCCAGCTAGTATGACACCATGTCCGCCATCTTGTTTTCGTCTGCTTGAGTGCAATAGAGTGATATATTCATTTATTATTACTGAGGCGCCTTGCTATCTTGAAATTTGGACGCCATCTTGGAAATGTGTAATAATTCAGCTAGAAATTTGGTAAAAATTCCAAAATTCATTAAAAAATTTGCAGTTAATATACTGATTGAATAGATCAGTTACTGTCCTTGGTTTGATCCCTAGGTGATGCATTAAATTTAATTATATGTCAATAATAATATCAATCAATCTTGTTCATAATCCTAGAAGCAGCATAGGCCTCCAGTCTACCAGCCTTCAGTAAGCCTATATGTCCGACATCTTGAAAATTCGTAATAATTAACCTAGGTATTCGGGAAAAATTCCAAAATTTATTATAAATCACTCATCAATTTACTGATTGATTTTACCGTCTTGTTCCGATACTTTATCATTAATTTAAATTAAAATGACAGGTTCGAGAAATAAAACAACACTAAGGTATTAATAAAAAATTGTTATGTAATTTAGTATGAAAAAAAATAATAATGGAAAAATAAACAACAAAAAAAAGAATGAATAAAAAATTACAAAAAAAATTCTGGCTTGTTCTAGAACTCTATCATTGCTTAACAACGGAGAAGTCCACAAGCTGGCAGAATATGTTTTTGTTTTTTCGTTCATTCTTTTATTTAGTTAATTTTTTCATTACTTTAATTTTTTCCCTGTAATTGACTAATATTAAAGAAAACGTGCAATTTTATTCACCCTGTGCTCCTGGTTATTCCTGACAATATAATGATGGTTTTCTCCGAGTGCTTCTGATTATTCCTGTGGTTTCTCCAAAAGATTCTGGTTATTCCTGTGGTTTCTCCACGTGCTTCTGGTTATTTCTGAGAAATCGATCTCTGCATGAAATTTATTTTTTACTTAATGAGACATGCAATTATATTTATGAGTTACATTTAAATTGTGAATTTCTGGCACCAAATTACCTAACTGGAAATTTTTTTATCAGTAGAAATTCAAAGAAAAAACATCCATTACTTAGATAAATAATATGTTTTGAGACACCTGAGAAGCACTAACATGCAAGACGAACTTCCTTCTCCTTGGTGTCTAACGAAGCCTACCTCGTTTCGCGATCGTTAGTGAGCACACCGCATCCCACATAAAGGAAAAAAATAATATTGACCACTACGCAACAGGTGGCGTCAACTATTGTTGAAAAGCAGAACTACTTGCGACAATTTTCTTGTATGAAATAAATAACTCTCACCGGTGAAAAATTAAAAAATAATAATTGCTCCAATTTAAAACTCTCAATTTGCATCTAACAATAGTCACAGAAGCTACCATGGATCCTGGTTTGTTGTCTGCGTCTGAATCGGAAGGACGCCACTGTAGATACTACAGCAATAATTTTGACCTGAGAAGGAATGCTAGACGTCACGAGAAGAATGATTGTGCTAAAAACCCACTACGCCAAATGATGCGCTGTAATAGGTGTCAAAGAGGTTTTGGACTAGTAAATATTCAGAGCTACTACAGTATGACTACGCGCATTTAACGAAACAACACACATTCAACAAAAGAAAAGAACACACTGAACATACAGTACACACACAGGACACGGAATGAACACACAGTACACACAGGAAATGAAATGAACACACAGTACAAGCAGGAAATGAAATGCATACACAGTACACACACAGAAAACGGAATGAATACCTAGTACACACAGTAGACATGGAATGAACACACAATACACACAGTAGACACAGACCGGTGCAGCTTTAGAAACTTCGTTGACGAAAATGCTTAATGCCTTAGCGTAAAATGTATTTTTTTTAATAAATTTGTAAAACTTTAACTTTGTGTGATTTCATTTCTAGAGTTTTAAGATGTCTGAATATTAACCTAATAAATATTAATTTTAAATAAAGTCGATACTGACTCATGTGTTATGCCAGAAGGCCGTGGGTATATAATTGAGGTTCAGACTACGGGACCCTCAGTCCGCCTCTGGTCGCGGTGCAGTGCGGATCGTCTTGTTTGACTAGTCTGGTTTATAAGTCCTCTGTTCTTGAGAACTCGATGGCATTTTTACCGTCTTTAACGTCGAACATGATGGAAGTTAAACCATCGACTACGAGAGCCCTGACGTCAACACTAGAGGAGTCTTCAACAGTCGTGGTACCGCCAGCAGAAGACATCTTAATGACCAGTGCTGGCTGCACAGGAAACCACGATGAATGTCGTTTCGCCCTCGATGGAGACTTCAATGGCTGTTGCTTGGACAACAACCAATGAACATCGATGCCGTTACTGCGACAAGATTTTCTTAAACAACAGCAATGTTTGACGACACGAGAAGAGAGAACGCGCTAAGAATCTTTCTCGTAAAATGTTTGGCTGTGAAAAGTGTCGCAAGCAATTTGCAATATCATGTCCCTGCGGCGCGGCAGAAAGTAAAGGTTTCTATACAACAGCGAATGATTGATGTGTATAAGAGTACACCAGGAATTGGTACAACTGCAGTAACATCATCATCTGGTTATTGTTCGTCTTCAATGACTAGACATCGTTGCGGCTACTGTGATATGACGTTTGCATTTGCTCATGATGTACGGAGACACGAGAGTAGTAAATGTACGAAGAATCCTTCTCGCATGAAGTTTCCCTGCCATGAGTGCCAAGTTTGGTTTATTCGATTTGATACGTTAAATTTTGTGTCCGAGTTTCGTATTATAAGTTTATTTGCAGCATGAGAACACATGAATTTGCTCGTTACTGAAGTTAGTTCTTTACACATCACTGGCGAGTACTGAAAGACTATAGAGTTAGTTTTATGGCAATTTTTAATTTGTAAAACACACCAGTATAAATGTTTCTATAACTGCTAAATATATTATTTGTTTTACGTTCTTTCATTGTTAATATGGTAGATTTTAATTACAAGTATGGTAATAGAAGGAAGAATGTTAATTAAAATAATAGCCAAATAATTTTATTACTTTTCTTTTATACCATAATATTTTAACATTGGATTATTTCAGTTTTAATTTTATGTAAAAACATTATAGATATATTTACAATGTGAATTAGCTACGCTCTTAGCCTTTTTCAAAAAGCTACAACAGTTGGAAAACATTATATATTTTATTTTACATTTAGACATTTGTTTGCCACTATTCACAAAGTATATGTCCATGGAGGTATATCTGTTTTCCACATACGTAGGTCATCCTATGATTTCTTAAAATATTGTAAAACGTTATGGCCGTAATACATAACAACTTTTAATACTCTTATATAAAATCAGGCAGCCTACGATTCAATGGAATTAAACGTAATTATCTTAAAAGGAAGTAAAAATACATTCATTAAATGATCTGCGATGTTTTCAAAAAAGCTTGCTAAACCACATGTATTTTCATAGTTAGCAGGAACCATGGGCGAAAATCTGTATGATTCGCAGGGGGATTGTGGGAAAATATTTAACATTACCATTTCACAGTCACAATTTTGGAAGCGCAAGCGAGTCCCCTCAGTGAGGGGCGTTTGGATTCCAGGGGCCCGGCCCCCTGCCCCTATTGTTTTCTGCATTCATATTACTCATAAAAAATTCTTTATTTTAATAAACGTAATTTAAAAATATTGAATTGTTTTAAAAAATTACAATTGTTAGCAGTTATGTTTTTTTTTAGTTTTAACGCACTAAAATATTTTGATATAAATAATATACACAGAACATTAATTTTTTACTCCGACCATTAGTTTTGGCAGTTAAACTAAACGATAGCGCAGCATTTGAAATATTAAAAGACATGCCATATTCGTGTAGTCGCAGCTGCTCTTTCGAGTTTATGGTGCAGATGAGGATACTGCATTTAATTGGTTAATGCGATGATGTCGGTCAGACAGCATGGTCAGACCAAACGGTCAGGCAGACCACAAGGTTAGGATACGACAGACGTGACTACGCAAATAAGGCAGGACCTCAAAGAGGAACAACAAAGTGGTTAATATCTTCGATTTCATGTTTGTTCCACAACAATTTATTGGTTATTAAATTAGAAGTATTATAAATTTGTCATTATTTCCTTGTCTATTACTGTTGACAAAATGTAATATTTTATCTGGCACACCGATATGCTTGGTGCGTCCCATATTGTTCACGGAGGTGAATATAAATGGTTGCATGCTGCAAACGGCTGGTGAGTACAGAAGAAGTGCGCATGCGCATCGGTCTTCAGTCTTTTAAGTTACCGTTGCATGTTGCATGGTGCGCGCGAGTGTTGTTTCAAACCGAAATTCCGCCCTAACTAAAGAAGTAATACCTCGAAAAAAATTATGTAATGCTTTACAAGAGATATTTTTTGCTTGCTATCTAACAAAGTGCGGTTGTTTGAGGATCTCATCTCACAAAGCATTGTTTCCACGCAAAACACCGGGCGTTGGCATCTTCCAGCTTGTAGCTCCGGCCTTATACTCGCTCTCTTCCGCTCTGCGCAGCTCCACCTGCCGCGGTCCACTTTCCCGGGAAGGCAGTGTACCTCGCTGCGGGAGACTCTATTAAATTCTCTCAGCTGAGGGCGCACTTTGAATACGGCGGCGTCCGTCTGCGGCTGGCTGGTACAGTTGCTGCCGCGAGGGGAGGGGACTCAGGAGCACACCCGCGCGGTGAGCACGCCCGGCCAAGGGCAGGCCAGACAATATGTCATGCAGCGGCAGGCGGTTCACTGCGCGCATGCGAGCAGTCTGCTTTTCTAACCGCTCTTTCCTTTCCTTTCCGGCTTCCCTTCCTCCGCCAGCCTTTTCTGGCACGTGTGTGTAACTTTGGGTTTATGTGAGACGCATATTTATGCCTTCTCCCACTAAAATGCTTCGTCATACATCTTATGATTGTTATAAAAAAAATTGGCTTTGACTTCTTTTTCCAAACATTTCGCCAAATTAAATTTAAGAAAGAATTGACTTATTTCAAAAAAAAATCCTTTACAGTTGTTTTCTTTCCTTACGATGGTCGCGAGAAGACAGGCTTGATGAACCTGATTCATAATTAATCTGCATGAACCTGACGTTTGCATAGTTCGGTGAGACCTTAATGTTGGAAGTCCACATAAATTAAGTGTTTACCTGCATAACTGCAATATAAAGTTAATAAAAATAACCTTAATTTTCCATTATTCTCTATACTGTTCACCGCATCGATTTTTATGTCTTTCTGTGATGCATCATGTTACGTAATTACAGTTTAGTCAGATGCTTAAAGGAGTGTCGTATTACTATGTGATATTCTTTTTATACATTGATATATTTTTTTAACAATTCCTTGTATTTAATAATAAATGTTTGAAGAAACCGTAGAAATTGCACGTACAATCTAACAATCTATGTTTAGCTCTGATTCGACGAGTGTTCTGGTGCAAAGGCGCGACCACCTTGTAACAAACCACTATGTCGCTCTCTAGAGGCTTCATCCTAGATATAGGTTAAAAACTTTAACACTAAATGTGCAAAACATTGTTAGTATATATAATGGCTGTTTGGTTTTTCCCTGGCACTTCTGTTTCTCTCGCCCCGGCCTCCATAAAACTGTTCCCAGCTCAGAACTCCATCAATGAGCGTGTGTAACCATCTCCATTCATAAAATGTTTAGTTGTCTGCGTATTTTAAAGATATTTTATGCTGCTTTAAATATTCGTCTTGAGTAACCTTTAGTAACTACGCTGTTGTCTCCGAAAAGTAGTAACGTATCACAACTTTGCTATAGCAGTATTTCAAATTAGAAACATTTTGGAAATGTTTTAAATGAAGCATCTCAGAGGAGCGAATGTTGCTGAACAGTGCTGCACCATTGCCCAGATATATATACACACGTAGTCACGAGCAAGGCTCCAGCACAGAATGTGGGAGTGGTAAAGTTGTAATCTTCTACAAAGCAAGTGTCGGCGACTCGTCGCTACAGGACATCCCGGCCGCACCACGCCGCGCATTTGCAGTTTTCGTATCGTATGATTGCATTGCTGTTTAAGTACCCCGTATTTCACTGTAAAATCTTAACGGCACAAATATTAATGGGGTCAATTTCATTATCTGACACCACGAGTGTTTCCACTGGAAAGAAAGGGATAGGATGGAATTTAATAGACTTTATAAAAATTTTAACCTTCAATTGATGAAGAACACTGGTTACAAATCTTCCGGGGTAACTTCGTAAATTTACGGACACTGAGTTCACTTTCTTTGAACATCAATCCAAAAGAATATTCTCGGTATATTAAAAAAACCTTTCAAAATTTTTTAGGAATACTCTTCTCTTGTCCAATTGTGTTTATCTTTGTTAAGAACGTAACATAAAATTCGGAAATCACAATACAGCGTTCTTTTTTTTTTCTACGAAGACTCAGTTATTTTAAATAACGAAGAACTCTTCTCTTATCTGAGGTTGTGACTTTGTTGACAGGTCCTTCCATTTTCTGTAACTTCTAACCTTGTGGGGGAGGGGGTTCGGAATTAGGTTTGGCTATGTGTTCATGTTTTTCGTCCTTGCCATTTAAGTAATGCCGTTTATTCGCTTGACATTGTTCTGTCCTGTGCACGGGCGGGTCGCTGGGTGCTGCTACTCCCGCCGCGCCGGTCTCTTGGTGACAACACACCATCTCTGCGTGACTGCCAGCTGCTGGCCTGACCTCGCCCCGCGTCAGCCCTCACTACTGCTGGCCCAGCAGCCACGCGGTGTGCTGCACCGGAACCTCAGGTCAGCTGGACGGTAGCGGCGAGACAGTGCACTGTGGCGGGAGGTGGTGCGTCGACAACCGCCAACTTCGACGCATTCACATGTTTATTTATAAATAATTCCTCTGATCTTAAGTTCTCTTACACAATCATATATAATCAACAAGTTTCGTTAAGTATGTCCTCTGATAAAAAAAAAAACTTAATTTCTGTTATACCTCCCCACATGGTAACAAGCCTATAATATATTGATTAAATTATATTGCACAAATAAACACGTGACATTCATCACAGCAGAAGCTTTAATAGCGCAATAGAACAGAATTCAGGTTGTCGAGGCCGGAGTCATTACCTGATTGTAAGCTTCTGGGCTGAGGCCACGTCTGTGGAAATGCCAGTGTTTTCTACGATACGGCAGGCCTTGTTGCAGCCATCATCTGGGATTATTAATTTTTTAAAGTGAAACTTCTTTGCTGAGGGGGCTACAATAATCGAGCGTTACGAAAATTCCGATGGCATGAGGGGAATAGTAAGGTACGTTGTGGGGGAACCGGTAGAGGAGGAGACAGCAGGGGAGAGGTAGAAATGACGCAGCTATCTTGCATGCTTGTACACTTGCACACTCGCACACTTGAACACTTACATACTTGCATTCTTGCACACTTACACAGTGGCAAACTTGCACACTTGCATACTTTCGTACTTTCACACTTGCATACTCGAACAATAGCATAATTTAACGCTTGCATATTATCATATATATAGGCACCTTAGCCAGAGAGAATTATTTTTCCTATACCTAATAAGCGAAAAGTTTAACTTGTGTCTCACGTGGACTCCACGCACAAATTTTATGTTTCATACTACTGTATGTGTTACTTATAGGTTAAAGTTAAATCACTACAACACAGCATCTTCAGCACGAAGCCTCGGCTGCGGTACTTACAGTATGCGAAGGTTGCTCATCGCTTCGAAGTCGGTCTCGAAGACGACGGTGATGTTGTTGCCTTGGAGGTCCCTGGAACAAAAAGAAATGATAGTAGTTGAGTGTCGGGGAAGACGTGTAGGTAAATAGAAGCTGATATAAATTACGTGGGATAATAGAAATAATCCTCGGGGAGATGGGGGGTGGGCAGCGCCGCATGAATAAAGTATGTAGGCGGTCCGCAGTCCGGGCGGGGGGGTAAGTATGTCGCGATAATTACAGCGCGCAGGGCCGGGGCCTGTAACGAGCTGGGTGGCGCTGCGGCAAAGTAGGGGCCATTACACACAATCACGCCCACAGGACTGAGGGCCGGTCCGGCCGCCGGTACACGTGCAGGCGCTTCCGCGGAGGCGGGCCGGCACAGAGCAGCGCCGCTGCAGAGGCGCAGCAGTCGCGGCTGTGCGCGCGTGTGCACCTGTACGAGCGTTACAAGTTATACTTCCTGGGCGTGATAAAGAACTAACTTTAATTTGTCATGTAAATAATTAGTACAAATGTAATTATACAAGGATTGGATTGATATTATAAGTACGGTTGGTAGAGCATAAAGCCAATCTAATGTTTAAAAAATATATTTATAATTAAAAAATTATTATTAGAAGTTAATCTAATCAAAAATATTTATCTATATAATACTTATTGCTCAATATTGATATAAAAAGTGTGTAAAATTAATTATTTTAATCAGTAAAATAATCGAAATTAATTTTAATTGACAATTAAAATCAATAAATATAATGTAAGTTTATTCTAAAAAAACCGATTTTAATTATTTATAAATTAATCATGTAATAATTATTAATTTATAATGCAAAGAACTTATACATGCGGGAACATAACATCACTTATATAAATATACTTGAAATACACTATAAAAAGTTTCTATACACAATTTCTATAACTTATACTCACAATAAATAAATATTTTTATTATATGGACTAGTTTTCAATATCAATAACTAAAGTATATGATTTGAAAGCACATATATAATTTTTATTTGTATGCAGTATTTTTTCATCACGTCAATATTTGTTGCATGCTAAACACGCATCGTTAAATACATTCCCATATTTTTTTTCATAAAGAGCTTAAAATTTAAAGTCTAATCTCACATATATAAATACTCTTGAAAAAGTTTGTACACACAATTTATATCACCATAAATTATTTTTTGATGATATGGACAGTATTCAATATCAATCACTAAAGTATAAAATTTAAAATAAAATATATACAATTTATTTGTGTTTAGCCTTTTTTGTATGTAGTCTTTTTTTCATTCTGTAAAAATTGCGTTGCATGGTGCGCGCGCATAGTAAAAATTCACTTTCATCGTGTTTCTTAATGCGCCTAAAGGAGTATAACTTAAAATTTTGAACCTTTGCAACCTGAACATCGCGATTTCAATCATACTTACATAGTGACTATTTCCACTGCTAGATTATAAATGTACCGTACTAACAATTCCCGCTACTCAATATTACTTAAGGCAAGCTTTTACGTCATACGGTTATGCATCGAGATTGAAGCAGTCCTCGTACCATTTGTGCACTGTTATAAATTACAGTAAATTTACGTATTTTTTCAAAGAAGAATTAACCTGAAATGAACGCAGTGTTCTTCGTAATCTGAGATAACAAGATCTTTGTCGAAACTACACCTGATTCCTACTTCCGAGTTGAGTCTTTCGTTGTAAACTAAGTAAAAACAATATTTTTGTTTTGTATTCAACAAGATTCTGAATGTTTTGTTAATATTTAAAAAAATATATATTTTCGTTAATTCATGTTCAAAATAAGTTAGCCTAGTACCGTAAATTTTGGAAGATAAACCGTATATTAAAGAAGATTCCGGATAAGTTTGTAACCAGGGTTTTCGTAGATTTAAGGTAAATATTTTTAACAGTGTATAAGAACTCGATGATCATAAACTGGAATCGTTCCGTGGGTTGGCAGCCGTGATGTCTGCGGTACGCCACTGACTTGAACTGAATCAGGGCCAACGGCGATGAGGCCGTTGAGGTGTGTGGCGAATCTGGACATGCGCCTCAGCAGAAAGTCACCCAATCAGAATGTAAACACCCTGGGCAACGTTCAGTCCGTCTTTGAAGTGTTGTCGGAGCCCGGGAAAAAGTGTTATATATTGCGAGGATCATCAAAATGTAACTTTAATACCAATCGCTATGCAAATGAAAGTACCTAACACCACACACACAATGGTTTGCCTAGGGGCGAGTTGACTGCGTCACACCCATGCGGCGTGGCCGTGACTCCGTGATGGTGTCTCGCGCCTCTTTGACGGCCGCTCAAAGAAAATACATTATTTAAGTTGTACACTCTTCCTGATCTGACTGGCTTTAGAGAGACTTTTGCAACGTTTACTAGCTACTCGCTTGGAATGCACTCGCTGCGCTACTCAATGTGCCCCACGGAATGAAATTTGAAGGCAGATCTGCTTTCCTGGCTATTTAATACACATATATCGATTTCATAATATATTTTGAGCGTTTTAAGCACAAATTAAAAATAAACTACTTATGAAAAAATACTGCTTCTTTTGTATTAGTGTTAGTTAATTTAATGTCAAAAATAATAAAGATAACCGAAATTAACTGGAAAACAGCATAATTCAATCAAATCTGTGTTCGATTAAGCTAGTTTTACTTGCTTCGCCTAATCAACATTCGCTGAGCTGGTGGAAAATGCACATCTTTGCCAACGATTTGCTATTAAATTATGCGAATTAAATCGTGACCTTACACAAAGATTTACTTATAGGTTGACATATGATACGATTTGTTCGTGTATACATGCAGCTACGACTAGAGGGCATTGCTATTGTCCAATCAGGACGAGTCGAGTCCAAGTGGCCCTCGGAGCGTGAGATGTCCATCTTGTCCGACCAGCACCGCCCTTATCCGCGCCCTGTCACGGCCGGAGGACGGCTCAAGAACACGTGATGTTGCGCACTTTATGTTTCCACGAGCCCGCACGTAACCAGAGCTGGCGATCAAGCGGAGAAGTAGTGAGGCGGACCAGGCGCAACTCAGTCCAAAGATGGGCCGGTCTCCTCGGATTCCAACAGTCAGTCGAACAGTCTACAGTGTCCTGAGAACAAACACGCAGTTTATTGTGAACTGGTGCCTCGTTTATATGCTAACCTTGAAATAATAGATAGTAACTAACATGATTTTTAATTAATGCTAGACCAGGGGTCGGCAACCTGCGGCTCGCGAGCCACATGCGGCTCTTTGGATGTGAAGCTGTGGCTCTTTAGTTCCGTACCAGAAATACTGCATCACCAGGTTATTTATACAGAAAATACTTTTTTTTTATTACAAACCAGTAGTAAGCCTGTCTTTTCCACGCTTGTTATATTTTACTAAACAATATGTCATCAAGAAGTTAAATTATCAATTTAAAGCTATCCATCCGCCCGAGGTTTTCGTTTTACTAGTACTTACGGGCCCACCCAACATATAGCGCCACTTGACGCGCAAACATGTTTTCAGTTTCCAACATATCAGTCGCACTTCTATATCTCCCTCCTTGTTCTGTGGTCCGTCGGAAGCTCTCGAATGACGCCGTCATCGGATGTTTCTATGTAGGATTTAATTCGTTTCGACGCAAGACAGTTTGGCGTCTTCACCAGTGCTTTGGCTGTGACGTATAGCTTGTTGTTTCAAGTAGAAGAGTTAGAAGCGAATTATCTTCTCAGGGGTATGTATGTACATATATTATAATAATAATAATAAAACAGAAGTAAAGCTAGGTAACATAATAAGTATTATATTTTTAATATACATATTATACATACGTTTTTAAATAAGATACCTAACTCCTTTTTTGAAGTCAATAAGAAGTGTCAAAAAAGAAACAATGTACACTTTTTGATATTACCGCGAAAGTGTTTTTATTAAAATAGTAAATAATTGCAAAACTTGTCATCTGCTGTTTTGGATACCTAAATAATAATTTTAAAAATTCTTTATTACAGCTTCACCGCAAGCATGGCATCTACAAAAAAAAAAAGAGAAGAACTGAAGAAGGGCATCGAGAATTCAATCGGGATTGGACGGAGTCGTTGGCTTTCATATGCAACTCAGATGGCCTTCCGACCTGTCTCATTTGCCACGAAAAACTCGCATACAATAAGAAATCAAATTTAGAGACACACACTTCACTACAAAACATACTCAGTTTGCTAGTAAATATCCAACCGGTGAAGAACGAAAAAAAGCTGTCGACGAGCTCCAAAAAAAAAACAGCAATCAAGTTCCATGTTAAGTAACTGGACGCAATCTACAAGTAATGTTAATCTGGCAAGCTTCGCGGCATCACTAGAAATCGCAAAAAAAGGCAAACTATTCACAGATTGTGAGTATGTCAAAGATTGCTTCATACGTGCATCTGAAGAACTGCTTCGTGAATTCAAAAACAAACCAGAAATCTTGAAAAAAATCAAAGATTTGCCACTATCCGTTAAAACAGTACAAGACAGAAAGGCAAAAATTTCTTCAAATGTAACATATTTGCAGGTGGAAGACATTCAACTGGCTTCTTCCTTATCACTTGCTATAGATTAGTCTTGCGACATAAAAGACACGGCACAAGTTGCCCTTTTTGTTAGGTATATGTCTTCCCAAGGTCCAAAAGAAGAACTTCTATGATTTCTACCACTCTCGGGACAAACTAGAGGGGAAGATATAGCGAATGCCGTGCAAAAATGCCTCGAAGATAATAAGATCGATTTAAATAAAATCGTTTCAATAGCAACCAGAAGTATGACAGGGAAAAATAAAGGGACAGCAACAATTCTTCAGAGTAAAATAAACCACGAAATTCTTACGTTTCACTGCATAATACACCAAGAAGCACTTTGTGCCCAAACATTTCCAGCCGAAATAGTTGAGGTCATGAATTTGGTAATCACGATTGTTAACAGCATCTTGTCAAAAGCACTCTACCATCGTCAGTTTAAAGAATTCTTAAACGAAATGGAGACTCAGTATTCCGACCTCCTTCTTCACAATAAAGTGCGATGGCTTTCCAAAGGTAAGGTGTTGAAACGTTTTGCTTTGTGCTTGAATGAAATAAATACATTCCTCAATGAAAAAGGCATTAATCACCCTAATTAGAGGACGGCAAATGGTTGCAAAAATTTCACTTTATGGTGGATATCACAGCGAAATTAAATGAGCTGAATCTAAAACTGCAAGGAAAGGGAAACCCAGCCTATGTTTTGGTAGAAGAATTGGTTAGTTTCGAAGAAAAATTAATTATTTTTGCAGAAGATATTCAGAGCGGTAAATTACTTCATTTTAAATTTCTAAAGCAATATCGTGATAAAACCAGTGCAACTGTTGACACGAAATAATTCAGTACAGTTATATAATAAAAAAAAAGATGAATTTGCTGACAGATTTCAACAATTCAAAATCAACAAAACCACTCTAGCATTCATAGTAAATCCTCTCAACACAAATGGTAACGAAATCCACATTGAGCCATTTGTAGTTGATACTGGATCTCTAGAAATGCAATTATTCGATTTAAAAAGTAAAGCTTTGTGGAGTGGAAAATTTACATAGTTGAAAAGCAAGTTGGAAGAGTTGGAGGTTCAGAAATGTATGTACGTAACGCAACAAAAGTGGACAACTTTAAAAGAAATGCCGCGAGTTGAGGCACTTATATTCGACGCATGGAATAGTCTTCTGATTGCTACAGTGAGGTGAAGAAGTTGGCATTTGGAGTGCTGACTATCTTCGGATCGACATATTTGTGCGAACAAGCGTTCTCTTGCATGAATATAATTAAATGTAAAGTAAAAAGCCAACTAACAAATGAAAGTTTAGAGTCGTGTTTGAAACTTAAAACCACAAGTTATGAGCCAAATTTATCCACTCTTTCTAAAACCATGCAAAGCCAACGCTCCCATTGAATGTGTTTGCGCAATTAATCGTTATTGAAGTACAAGTTAGTGCTGTAAGTGTTTGATTGTTTTAATTTTTTACATATATAATAAGTTATTATCTAATAAGACCATATATTATCTAATTTGTTGTGAAAAAACACTTCTTATATATGAATAAATATTTCTTATGAATAAATAGATTAGTTTTCTTATCAAAAAACTTTATTTATGCAAGTACTATTTATTGTTGGCAAGAAAAAATTTTGTGGCTCTTTAAAAACTTTGAAACTTTGTAAATTGTAATTTTTGGCTCTTCCGACTCAAAAGATTGCCGACCCCTGTGCTAGACTAAACTGTTGTTCATTATTTACCAAGGAAATACTGCTGGCTGGAAAAACTGCAAGCACAATTAACATTTGTTTTCTTTGTGTGCTATAAATAGGTACAGAAAATAATTAGAGATAAACAACGTGCAAAGAAACGTTATTGTAGTAACAATGTCAGCAAACAATAATAAAATATAATGGTTAGAATATACAAAGTAAATATATTTTTACACTCTTTATATGTAAGACACTACCAGAAGCTGGAAAACTTTGTTGTGTTACATGTTAAATAAACTTCGGAATCACATTTAAACGCTTTATTTAGTTCCACATGTTTAGTATTTGTTACTATTTATTTAATGTTTAAAAATTTCTGAGGCATTTTGGATGAAATGTGAACCATTTACTAAAGACAAAACATATATATTAAAAATATTTTGTTCAAACTGAAATGATTCTGCAAATGTATGATGTATATACGTTTTATATAAATAGTTTGATGTGAAATATATGTATTTATTCTGTCCTTATTTGAATGTTTATTAGTGTGTGGTTCATTTCAGAAGTGGATTCGCTGTCTTCTGATGTATTAGAAACTCCAGAGAGATCTGAACATGTCACCTTCCGTGCTACGAATAACTGGATAATCAGTCAATGGCAGGAAGAGCCTAATATCCCGTGTCTGTTAAGGCCGGTCTGTGTGAGGTGTTTAGTTTTAAGTTCACTGTTTAGTTTACAAAACGTCAACTGACATAATGATGTGATATCAATTGAAAAAGTAAAAACGTTTGATGGCTGCTACTCTTTAAAACTATCGAAAAGACAACTCTTGAGACATATTACCGGTGTACTGACTAATTTTAGTTTGCGATGTTTAACAAAGGCATTGCTTATAAACGAGACAGTTTTCATTTGTAACAGGTTGCATATCATTCGTCACTGATGATTCATTATCGGCGCCCAATCACCCCAGGCGAGTCAAATACAATGTCGTTCTTCTGCGGTAGTGCCACACGCGTGTTGTTGCTACAAGACCGTCCTGTCACCAACGGAATTCCCCGGAACATACATCGTGTGTTCGCGTACAATGTTAAAAAAATCACACACAAAGACTTTCATTTTAATATATGCTTCCATAAGGACGGCGCTGATGAATACCCGCCCGCATGTGCTGTGACAGCGAGACAGGAGGCGTGTGACTATGCAGCGTGCCTCCTGAGAGCCAAGGCATCGCTGATGGCTGGTAATTACGGCGAGGACTGAGGACTGTGGCGCTGTCGGCGAGGATGTAATCAAATTCCTCTCTCCGCGGCTGCTCTCCAGGAGGTCTCAAGTCGGCGGTATTGCCACTTCGTTGTTCGACGCGCCATAAAGGAGGTTTGTAATCTCATTTTGCTGGCGGGGTCCCCCACTTGAGACCTGATTGCCCTGGATGCGATAGCTGGCGTGGCCCGAAAGGCTCCAGAGGAAGTGTCTGGCGGTCCTGCCCTGCGGAGTGCTTTCAGAGACCTCCTTGTCAGTTCTTAGTCCTGGCACTACGAGACGTCAAACGAATAATGAACGAGTGCGCGGACATTAGACATCCAAAAACTACTCCCCGTATAAAAACACATGCTGACGGTGGCAACATATCTTACTGTACAGGATACAGAGTGACTGGATAATGAAAACATATATTAGTTCTCATAACGTCAAGAGATTTTTAATGAATACTAACAATAGATGCAATTGTTCAGTGACAAGAGTAATTTAAAAACAAAGCATTCAGCCCTAATGTTGCATATTCTGTAGTGTCCAATTATTTAAGAAATTTATAACTAATATTTAAACGATTTTAGATCATACTTTTTGTATCCTTGTTACGTACCTGCACATTAAACTTCATAAGTAAGTACCTTTAAAGCATCACAAGAATTGTTTGGCAGATAGCGGACTTTGATCAAGTGGTGTCGTGCAACCAAACTTAAGGGAATTATGGGTAAAATTATGGACAAACGCTTTTACAAGGCGTTTATCTGTCGTTGAACACCAACCAAGACTATTTCGTCTTAGCAGCCCTGTGTTTTCCTGTGCAGTCTTCGTTGTCTTGTCCTCTTTCCTGCGTATAGAAATTTTACTACTGCGTTTGTATTTTCTACATCAGCTTTCCGTTTGCTATCAGTAATTTTTTCCTAGTATTATTATCCATTAATTTTTTCCCCTGTCGTTTTATATGGTGTACTGACTGAAATACTTCTTTGGCGTTTCATAAGTGTTCATTTTCACAATAGCTAACCTTGGCTTTTTTTTATGGGTTTTCGATAATATTACATTTTTATTTATGTCTTTTAACATGTATATTTAGCCTTGGTGTTCTACGACATATAAACGCTTTGCAGAAGCGTTTTTATACAACTGTACCCATAATTTCCTTAAGTTTTGTTGCGTGACTCTACTTGATTAAAAATCACTATATTCCAAGAATTTCTTGTGGTGTTTTTAAAATACTTGCCTATGAATTTATGTAAAAAGGAAACTAAAAGTAAAATCTGAAATCTTTTAAATATTAGTTATAAATCTTTAAATTATTGGGCACCACAAAATTATATGCAACATCAGGATAAATGTCTTGTTAAAACACTCTTGCCGCTTAACAATTCCATCTATTGTTCGTATTAATTAAAATCTTCTGAATACCAATTTTAAATTCGTGCTTTATATAATAGTACTTGTAACATAAATGTATCTTCTTCATTTAGAAAAGAAATTAGGCCTACCTTCTTAGGTATCACACCTGTCTACGGGTAACTATTATTATTCAAATATTTATTTATTGCAATGAATCATTGCGATTTTTTCCATGTTGGTAGTAAATACTTTTACAGTATAATTAATAATATATTTTTGAAATCAGTAAACAAAAATAGGCTGCTTTAAATAACTAAAACGGAACAAAAGTATTCCCTTTTACACTATGATCTTTCCTGATGTTTCACTTAAGAGCGTTCATCAGAGCAGCAAGTTCTCAGCTCGCGCCTGGCATCTGCATTTGGGTGTGTGTGTGTGTGACCGCGAAGAGAGCAAAAGGAGGAGACAAAAAAAGTGTCGGTTATCGCTCTCGTACTGTCTTCTCCACACCATTCGGGAGGTGTTACCTTTCTTCCCCCCACCTTGCGGGCCCCTTGTCAAGATAAACCCTTCCCAAGGCCACGGACGCACAATAACAGTTGCAAGCCACAGCCACAGTGCTACGCATACGTATATATGTACACTCCAACGATTCACTCATCCTATTTAGTCTTGTTTCATATTAATATATTATAATCACAAAAGTAAAAATGGTGTTATAATACATACCGCACTTTAACTTGAATACATTTCGAATAGTTGTAATGGGAAACTAGGAACTATGATAGAAAATTTTCCAAATTAGTTAATAATTTCTATAAGTGCAAATATTAATTTTTGACGTAACAACGTCTAATAAATCTATGAACGCCGGCTGCACGCACGAAAAAGGATGACTCATTATCCCGTTACGCTCATTGTACCTTTGCGCCGCATCTATCTCTCTTCCACTAGATTGGCCTATGAATCTACTATTATATTAAATAGGTTAAGGCGGGCTTTTCAAAAGTAGCTTTTAAATTTAGTACTTTAACTAAACTATTTTTTTATTAATTAATTAATCATTAGCTTTTAAATTTAGTACTTTAACTAAACTATTTTTGACGTGACGTCTAATACATCGAAGAACTCCGGCTGCACGCACAAAAAAAGTGTCCCGTTGCGCTCATTGTTCCGTTACGCTGTGTCCCGTTACGCTCTTTGTTCCGTTACACTGTGTTCCGTTACGCTGTCGGCCAGTGCAGTAATAATAGGCTATGTAACAATTGACTAAAAAATTATAGTGATTCATATAATTGGTAGATATTTGATTACAGTTTATTAATATGAAAACTTGTTCATAATTATATTTAAACTTTATAGCTAAACGCCAGTTTTTAAAATTAATTACAAGTCATCTACAGGTGAACTGTTTCGTCGACTGTTTATAAAGTGAAAAAAGTTAATGTGGTTTTCAATGCTTATAACAACAATTTCGGCAATAAAGGTTAATTATTCTTGCATTTTAAAAATCTGATTACTAGTATAATTTCAAGTATTTATTCTTTTAATATTAAAATAAAAATGATTAAATTTTATTCATAAAGTATGCAATCATTTCATCAATGTTTTGTTATGACGTCACGTTAAACTATCGTCCGAAAACCGACTTTACAGACAACCAATTTTTTTTATTAATTAATTTTTTGACGTAACAACGTCTAATAAATCGATGAACGCCGGCTGCACGCACGAAAAAGCATGACTCATTGTCCCGTTACGTTCATTCTACGCTTGTGCCGCATCTATCTTCCACTCGTTTGGCCTATGAATCTACTATTATATTAAATAGGTTAAGGCGGGCTTTTCAAAAGTAGCTTTTAAATTTAGTACTTTAACTAAACTATTTTTTATTAATTAATTTTTTTGGTTTTTTTTTCATTTTTCCAAAATAAAGAGCAATAAACAAAAAGAAACATAAAAGAGAATTTTAAAAATATTTAGAAATTTTAATATCAAGTTGAACCGCCTAACCGACGTGCAAGGGAATATACTATTTTATGGAGCCAATTGAACATTCCAATTAAACAATCACTTTCATTCAAAAAGTTATAGTTAAAATAATCTGTTCGTTAAAGTAATAAAAATATTTGAATTAATGAGTGCAAATAAAAGTAAATTTATCAATTAAATTGTAGATTTCATTTTGTATCCATGCAAAATAGTGATAATTCAATAAAAATGATTCAATTTTATTCATAAAGTATGCAATCATTTCATCAATGTTTTGTTATGACGTCACGTTAAACTATCGTACGTAACCCGACTTTACAGACAACCAATTTTTTTTTGATGATCTTTAAATACTACGGACAAAATACGATAATCTAAACCCCCTCGTCAAAAGTCAGACATTCTCCATCTGTATATTTCTCTAATCTCTGGATGTGACACTGAATTTAACATGAAGTACATGTCGCCAAATTACAAGGTTCAGTTTCCTCTATGAGAAACAATGTAAAATCAAAGTCGGAGATATTAACATTCCAAATTAGTTTAAATTCATTTAATTTGCTTTATCTGGGATAATACAAACCAACTCTAGACTAGCATAATCAATTATAGAGAACTCAAAGTTAAATAAAACAAAATATAGCTGGTACAGGCTTGTCAGTTATGGTAAAGCACTTTACGATAAACTTTTCTAAATTGATGATAGTTATGGAAAATTACTTCACAATAATTGGTGCAGCAAATTGAATATTATAATATTGATGTTACATTAATTAATCAGGAATAAATCTACAGATCAACACGTCGTTTGGATTACCTACTAATATTTCAAAGCACTTCACATACATATTTACACTGTCAATGAACAGTAACTCCATACCACTTTAATCCTTCTGTAGTTCCAAACATAAGTCAAAGGATATCGTGGTGTTATTCGTCCAACCATAACATATAGTCATGACACTCCATAAATGTCTTCATTGTCACGGCGTTTGTTGGTAGGTAGCAGTAGAAATAACCAGTAGATCCTTAGACATCAACTCTAAATTCAGAGTTTGACTATCATCATGTATACCCAGGTTCTTCAAGGTATTATGAAATTTGAATTATGGGGTTCTTGATTTAGTTATCCCTCGTCCTGAAGTTCGTGGTCCAGCATAATAGTCGAAGCAAGATATTTCGCAGGACAATTATAAGTTCGTAGTTTTCACTCTAAGATACACGCTGAAGTCGCCAACAGTTCTTTTTTCAATCTCCGTAGTAGCTTAGTTCACATTTTATACGATTAAGTATATATGGATCACAATTTTAATAAATTATAATCACCGTACATAATACAGTCTTAGTGTATAAAATAACATTGATGTATTTACTTCTTTCAAAAAAGAACCAAATTTTTTGCGTTTCAAACAAACAATTTTGTTTCTCATATATAAATTAGTAATACCCAATTTCAGCCACAAGTACAAATAAAAAATACGTAGTGTTGATAGCAACACAGTTCGCATTTCGTAAACAAAATGGCATTTAGTACGGAACTAAATGTCACTTGTAATACGCGTGGCACCCACGCACACAATTTTTATACATTATGTAATTAGTGTGTTAGTAACGAGCGATAGTCATTCCTGTGAGTTACCTCGACCTCGATTTCTCAGTTACTTCCACAACGATCACCAACAGAAGGACAATGAAAAACAAAAATTACATAAACTACAGCAACACAGAGATTGTTCTTGGTTTTCTGTTGTATAGCACAGACATTTTATCCTATGAAAACAATTTTAATTTACATAATTGCATGATTAAGTACCAGTACATAAGTTACAGTGGTTTTATTTTTATCAATGTAGGCTAACAAGAACACACGGCAAAGAACACTGGTCAAGATACAGTAACACAATCACATATACAACATATACACAATATAACAAACGACGTGAACATAAATAAGATACAGTAGTGTACATTTAAAGTTGATACAGTCCTACAAAGTACAAAAAAAAAATAATAAGGAATAATGTGTTCCAGAATTTGAATGTAAAAGTTATTGTTCACATATTTGTCCAGTTAAAATTTAAATATTTTCTGTAACTTAAAAGTTACATAATTGCAATTGAACTAATTTATGAACACAGGTTTTATTGCAAATGACCTTCTCAATTGTTGGTTTCAAATTAACTTCAGACTATAAAATACTTTAATGGTGTGAAGTTTTAAGCAAAATGTATCAATTCAAGCAATCAAAAAAAAATATGTATTGGCGAGTTAACTTCACAGGTTGAATAAATCAACTCTATATCTATAATCAAGTAGCAAATTTAGTTATAATCAATTTAATTACATTGACAATAAAATTCATAAAAACGAATGTCGGGTTTCCCTTTAATTAATTTAGATAGTTATATAATTATTTTGACACGAACCATTATGAATCAGAGGACCTTTAAAATAAATAACATAAATTTAGTTATAATGGTAAAACTATCGTTTACCATTAAACTGTTGAACTCTAGAAATGGTTTTACAAAAAAATACTTTGTGGAATAAGTTTTTGGATATTCGTTGAAAATGAAGCGTCAACTTGTAGCAAAAATCAGTTCAAAATAATTAATTCGTGCAGAAATATGATGTAATTGATATAAATAATTAAGTACTTAATTTTTTTTTACACTGGTAGCAACCACCAAAATCATCAACACTATCTATGAATTAGAATTTTCGAAGTGCTAACAAATACGATATAGCTGTTTAGTACTTGGTCACCAAGTCTTGGTGCTACATCTAAACACATTTTTATGTATTCATTGGAGGATTGAAACTCTCTGTACACCCTAACAGCCAAAATTTAGACACTTAGTTATACCTTACAGTCTAACAACCAGTCATCGTGCGGCTTATTAATGCATTCAAAATTGCAATTAACTTTGAATAAACTTACTTACAACTTAATTAAGCTTATTTTCTTATATAGTTATCCTTTAAAACACATTAAATGATCAGAGTTAGGAAAATAGTACATTTACAAATTTACAACAAAAAAAATTTTCTTTTGGTTATTTACGAGGGTGGTAATACTTCCTGGTAATCTGAGCTTACGCAGCAATGCCGCGGCGCGCCGGGTCAGGTAGAAATCTATCTTCGTCTCCTCTTTGACGCTTCTTCGCATTCCAAGATAGGAACCGCGAGTATCTCTTGTTCCATTCTCACACATACACGGCAGTCCGGCGCGCCCAGCAGTATGCTATAAACGCATGCAGTGCCTTCGGTTTAGGAAGATTACTCGAGATTTGTCGCGGTGACAATGGGGGACAAAGCGACAAAGTTTCTGGCGAAGAAATACAGTTTTTGCCTATTAAAACAGAATGGAGATGTGCCTATATTTCTTGGCTACAACGTCGTTTGAAAATGGCTAAAAATGGCAATTACAGTATGCTTTTAAAGCAACTTTCAATTGATATTTTCAAAATGTTATGCATTTAAAATGTTCACCAACATTTAAATTCTTTTAATGCGTCAACAGAAATGCTAAACGTGTAAAAGTATAGTAGTAATCTTCCGAATCCTGGATGACTGTATTAGAAAGTTTAACTCCATCTGATGCACGCTCTTAAAAGGTTCGAGCGATCCTGGGGCTTCCAGCTGTGCTTCAGGCGCCAGGGAGGTACAGCTGTCTCCAGTATCTCCGCAGCAGTGCGGTGTGAACCCCCCTCCCTCCCCACCCACCCCTCCTGGATGCCACACGGCAGCTAATGGCCCCGGAGGCGGGCAGCCAGCGCCCCTGGCGGCCAGTTGCCGCACTCGCGCTGCTGCTCCTGCTCCTCAGGTAATCCTGGCTAACGAATTTCATTTGTTTTCCCTATTATTGGACCACGGCAATAAAATCTCGTTTAGTATTTTAAAACTGTTAAAACCTTGACCGTAGAAAAAAAAAGGGGGGGGGGGGGGGCAGCTGGAATTAAGAAGCCCTCCACTGCAAAATCGTGACTGTGAAACGGGGTTGATAAACGGAAAGGTCAAACCTATGTTCAAGGAAAACTTTCTGTATATTTTAAAGTTTTTTAGTCTATTTCATGCACATAGCGCAACATATGGGCAGTATACAACCTACAAGCACCTTATCCAGAGATGACATGTGTTTGTTAAAACCTACGTGCGAAAGTTTTGAGAGCCCTCACCCCTCTTCCCTATGTTGTAACCCACGAATATCCGCGGGTCCCCCTTGCGAATCCTACAGATAGTAGTGTTAACGTTGATGTTTACCGCCATAAGACTATTCAGGACCAAAAGGTGACTAAACGATTTCGAATCACACATAAACCCTAATTCAGTATAAAACATCATGACCAAAGAACACTAAAATGCGCACACTCATCTTGTGGGAGAGAGCCGGTTACAAACACGACACGTCCTGCCTGGTATCCACGGCTAAGTTCCACTGCAACGCCCATGTGCCACCGCACGCACAGGTGCTCAGTAAGTGAGTGACAGGTCTCTCTGCTTCTGGCCAAACTCGCGAGTCACCCGCACGTGTCTGGAGCAGCAGCGACTCGGACGCTGACGTCACAATCTGCAACCACTTGGCGGGACGAGGCGATCTTCGGGTTATGTTTAGTCAACTAAGAGATACAAAATTTGGAAAAGAAATGTTGATCAAAATATTTAGTTAAAAAAATCTCTTCATAAAGAAACAGATGTTTCTTATGGCTGGTCTGCCAAAAAAATTATCTTGAAGAAGTATTCTCAAAATGTGGCCACTCTCTGAAGGCTTTTATTATAATTAATATAAAATTGAAAACAAATTACGTGTTGATTTTTAAAATTTACTTTACATATTCTAGTGATATTTAATACATTTTAAAGCCATTTACAAAAAAAAAATACGTATTGTTTATTTAGAACTCATCAATATATTATTATAAAAAATTCTCAATTTATAATCATTTTGGTTTCTCAATGTGTATTTCAATCATTTTAAGTACTTTTTAAAGAATCCAAGATTACATTAACACAAATTAGTGTTACTGTTTTTGGTCGCTAGAACGTTTTTATTTGACGTTTGTCTTATTGTAGCAATCATAAGACTCTTTTAGTTTAAAACTAAAACGTGTATTCTGTTGTACGGAAATTTGTTGTAGAATGTATTAATTTTTTTGCAAAAGGAAACATCAAAGGTTATTAATTTAACATTTTTGTCTTCAACGAAAGTACGTAAAAAAAATCATGTCGTTTATGTTGCCTATTTACCTAAGCTTACTAACATTCGTTAGTTGTTTTCAATTGTTTCAACTGTAATTTTAACATTTATTTATTCTCCTACTAGACGATTGGATTAATTTCTTGGATCATCGTGTTCTACAAATAACGCAACTGAATAAAACATGCAAGTGCATGACTATACGTTAAAAAGCTAAATTATTATAACCAGTCGTATATGTTCTGCTGTTAATTTTCCCAGTTATGCTTCTAGAGTTTCCAATTATAAAAACCCAATAATAAGAACTTTATCTACGTCCTATCATATTCATTAATAGCGGGAGTGTGATGTGCCGTGTTTCCTAGACGTCACAGCCACGACGATCCACCTGAATGACAGCAGAAACACACAAGGAAAATAACGGTATTTTCTAACTAAATCATAGTAAAAAACCTTAATTTTATTTTTAAGATTTTAATCAAGTACATTAAACTGAATGTGGATTAACTAAAAGTGAATATCCGATAAAACATTGTTACCTGCCTTAGGCTACAAGTATTTTATAATTTTTTTTACGTTTTTTCCTGACATTTTACCTAACGATTTGCAACAAGTTCTAAAATTTTGTAAGTGGGCTTTACTCCAAAATTAATTTTTTATAAATAATTTTATGTTTTAAAATATAGGTGTTGTAATCGATAACCTGCAACTATTTGTTTATTAGGTGATAAGTTACCCATTTAAATATTCCCTGTATTTCGTACAGAAACATACACAGAGGCTATAAAAAAACACTTTTTTTAAGGCTTATGAATTATCTTCAGACGTTTCAGTATCCAATTTCGAAAAAAATTGTAATTATATATTGATATTTTTATAAAATAAATTGGGTCTTAAAAAATAACTACCCTTCGTGCAAACTAATTATTGCCGGGAGTCCACGCGCGACAGAAGTGAAACGTCTTCTTTTTTATGTTATTAGGTAGCCTATAGGAAACACAATCCTAATGGCTGAGTCGCAGATAAAAAATATATATAAACAAGTATGCGAACGCTAAATTATGTTATTGTGCTAGAATGCAAGTGTGAAAGTATGCATGTGTGCAAGTTGCAAGTGTGAAAGTCTGTAATAATGCAAAACTGCAATTGTGCACTTATACAAGTTTCAAAGTATGCGTATACATATGCATGTTCAAGTGTTCAAGTATGTGATTGTGCATTTATGCAAGTGTGCAGTTTGCAAGTGTGCTAATGTGCAAGTAAGCAAAGTGTGAACGGTTGCGAGTGTGAAAGTATGCAGGTGTGAAAGTATGCAAGTGTGCTGCTATGCCGCGTCATTTCTACCTCTCCTGAAGTCTCCTCCTCTCCTGCTTCCCCCACACGTACCTAACAATTCCCCTCACGCGATCGGAATTTTCGTAACGCTCAAAATTTATAGCCCCCTCAGCAAAGAAATTTCATTTGAAAAACTTTCTTGTTTAATTAAAATTTTGCTATTGGTAAACATGTGTAAGTTATTTACAAAATTATTTTATAACTAATACACTTGCAGTCTGTGCGTATCCGTCCCTCCGCAATGCGGGTGAGGTGGTCGCCCGAACTGCAGCTTACAGCCGGCGCCTCGTCATAATCCTCCCTCCCTCCCTCACCATCCACCCCCCCCCCCCTCCCGCTCCTGCCCGCTGCAGTCACGACGACGAGAAAGAGCGGCCGGTAATGGAGTAACTTCCAACTAATCAAAGTTTCGGCAGCGATCTGCAAACTCGCGTCGCTTTGATGCCGCCCCGCTCGCGACCGTATTTCCGGCGAATAACCCGCCAAACCTCATGTGACGTCATCAGTCACGTGGGCCGCCCCCCCCCCCCCCAACTCCCGGCGAGAGGCAGGGCCCGCCATTAGCGAGTACGCGCCAGGGTGATGGATGCGTTCGCATTTAAATTTATACGTGAACCGAAAAAAAAAATTCTCGCATTAAGTTAAAATGGGATTCAGCCCAAAATAAATACTCATTTTTTTCGTCACTGTTATTTACATAAAATTAAATATTCTCTATTTTCTTATATATAACATCCACGAACGTCGCTAAATCAAATATCAGTAAATTTAATTTCATATTCTTTCAATGTATAAGCTAAGCTAATTTATACATCTGGGCTATAATCTTAAGACAGCTCGAGTAGGTGATCGGTTTTCAGACACTACTAGAAAACAATCATTAGTGAAAGTACCATTATTATTGGTCAATGTGGTATGTAGGTTTTCTGTATGTATCTTCAACTGGGTGCATTTTCTAAGATTATATATTAGATTAAATGTGTTGTTACTTATCGATTATTGTTTCTCGATGTCTTAAATCGTTAAAAACTATGGTGAACAAGGCCGTCAAGATGGCGGCCCAGCCTGTTTCAGCACACACTCATATAAAGTCTCGTTTGTAAACGTCGGGGAACGTACCAAACGTATTGGTGTGCCAAATAACACTTCATGATAGTGAAACTATTCTGAAATACCATTCCATGGACATACTACTTTGCTGGATTATACTGGATGTAATACAAAATCCTCAAGAATAGTCAACAAAAGTGAATACTTTAACACAAGGAGAACATGTAAAAATCAGCTTGTGTCATGGGTGTATCTATTTTGGTGAGGCGGATGATAAGTGCGACGCTCGCTGGTGCTTCTAGCGCGGTGTCGCCTCTAAGCGCACGGCTGTGGACTGGCGCGCAGCCTTCTCGTCGTACATAAGACAATAAAATATTATAGCGGTAAAGATAACTTTATATGGCGGAAAAAGTAAAATAAAAGTGTAAATTGCATTATAAGTAAGTCCCTTGAGTGCTTTCAAGAATCTGTACCAGATGTTTCCTACTAAATTTTATTCTGAAAACACGCATTGTAGCTATTTTCACTCTTCTAAAAATACAGTTTATAAACTAAATACGGAAACAGAACCATCCAACCATCCTCAACGTATTCTTAAATGATTTTCTAATATCTCGAGCAGTTTTGAAATCACGTATGTTTCTCTGATGCTCTGCACACCATATGTGTGTCCGGTTAGGTGGGGCCCTTAAATGTTAAAGACCTAACAGCACAGTGGAGTATAGCACAGCGTAGTCTATACCCATGAACTTGTTTTAAATCAATCTTCTTAATTTCAACGAACATGTTCTGGAATAAATTTTGTAAACATAAATAATTAAAGCATTTAAGATACGGAAGAAAAAAGTCATTGATGGCATTTTGAACTCTTAACGATCAAATAAGTTCAATGATTACCCTGATTAAGCTAGATTAGCTGACTAATAAATTTAAATTAGTGATTACATCATCAGACCAAATTTTTCGTGAGTCCTTTTCATTTTAAGTCACAAGATATTCAAACTAGCATTACAAAAAAATTTAATCTCGTAAAGTCTAAAACTGCACAATATTATACTTCATATAAAAAAAAGTAAAATTTTCCCCTTCAAATAACGTTTATAAATACTATAAAATATCAAATATTTATTGATCAAGTTACATATTTTAAGAATATACGACTGAAATTTTTGTATTTAAGGTATTTGCTTAAATTGATTACTATGTTTATTCCTTCCACGATATGTTTGATTTAGACGGCAACTAAATTGGCTGCTTTTCTGTTAGCCATTAAACTATCGTGTGTATGGAGTAACGAATTATTTCTTCTCTTCTACTACACAAATTGTCATACCCACTTTCATACCAATGGGTACAACAGAAGGGTTATTGGAAACTGGGCATCGCGTTGGTAGGGCTTTAAGAAACTGAAAAAAAGATAGTTAAAAATGCCTGATTGTAAAAAATATGTATGAATTCGTGAAAGTTAAATATTTATTACAACAATTAAATATACATTTTTATAATTTCATACACACGGAACTACTCACATACATATATAAATTTTGGAAATTTTTTTTAAAGGAAGATATCAAGTTGCACATTGTTATTTAATCACATTTTTTGACGATACTTTTATGTGTTTATCAAATCCTAAAATTTTAATAGGTCTATTCGAATTGTATGTTGGTTTGACGGGAAGGGAGTGGGTAAGTTAAGTTTTTAAATATTAAGTAATGCACCCATTGTAGTTTAGCTTTTCCCTTACCTGTGACTTAGAAGTATTCTTATCTACTTCTTTAATGTCAATCGATGGCTTTTGTTGCCAGACATCGGTTCGGGCCTACCCTTGAATAAATTCATTAATTTTGTATTAAATGTCGGTTAATAATCGCCAAATACCTACATATACGTAGTCTAATTTCAATGGGTAAACAACAAGGGACAAATTCTAGCTTTAATATGTGTTATACTTTCAAATTATCTAGCTGATCATCAAAAAAAATTGAACTAATTCACGAAAACTCTTAGAAACATAATTTTTAACTTATCAGTGTTTTTTTTCAAAGTAAGGGCATGCCTGAGTAAAATTATTTTCCAATAAAATTGTAAAAACACAACATATCAAAATTACTTGAAAATACTTTACTTTTTAAATCCACTTCACAAGGTCATAGCGTCCTCACTCCCTTTCATGTTGGTTACAACCACAGACAGTAAATTCCCACTATCGCAGTGTCGCTACAATTGTAAACGGAAATTTACGTCACGGGAATTTGTAAACTACAGAGCTTATTTTTATGACTTCTATTTCCTCTAGCAACCTTCAAATTATTATTATAAAAATCCCTTCATTCTTTTACATAACTCAATTTTGTTTCAAAGAATGCATTAGCTTAAGAAAAACATCAAATTTTTTTTCATAAGTTACGTCATGCCCACTCACGAGTCTCAAAGAAGGGGAGTGTATCGAAGTTACCCGAGTGACCGTTACGTCTTGACGGTATTTACTAAGAATACCTACACGTTTCTTGCTCTCGATATTTTCTGTTGCTAGAAATACTATCGAGTCAACTCGACTTCAAGATGTTTTGAAGAATGTAACGATATTCTTAGGACAGGCCGCCCAGGCGGTGAACGCTTCAACACACTATCGAGCGCCAATTTTCTCCGGTTCGTCGATTTCACAGCTTCGTTGCTGATCCCACCAACGCATGACGCATCCGTGTCTCCTCGCAAAGAAGTGTGTTTCTTTTGGATGTGTTACAAGTGTAAGCCAGCAGTATTTTGGTGCACCTTATAAAAATAAACTGTTATTAGATGGCTTTGGAGGTACTTTGTGGAATGTTTTTGATGAGTACTAGGTACTGAATATCTCTACCGTGGCAACGTTTTAGTTTGGCGTTATTGTTACTATTTATACATTAGCTTCGTTACATAATGTAGTTACAAAGTTTTTTTCTAATTAAGTGAATTTTGCATTGGGTGAATCAATAGCGACTTTTGAGAAACAAACCTCGTGCGCAAGAAAACGTATTGTCTATATATAGCCCAAAGAGTTTCAAACACACATTTTGAGTGAAACTTGTTTATTCACTCACAAAATTTTTGTAGTGATTTTGAACTATTTTTTTTTAAATTACTTAGCTTTATATTATGTTTGGTAGTTTGTAGCCACTATATGTTTTAATTATAATGAAGAGATACTTGAATTCTAAAAATTTTTAACGAATTTGATCTTCAGCAATTTATTTAAACTTCACCGTCCAAACAAATCTCAGTAATAGCAAGTGAGTTGCGATAAAAGTGGACCAATTTAGACTTTACTCGCGAGGCTAAATCAAATTATGGGTAACGAGATAAACTAATAAAATTGAGCAACATTTTTTCGAAATAAGAACATTACTTAAAAATTTATTTTAATAAAACCTAACTTATTATAAAAAGTAGTAATGACAGATTCGAACCATCATACATATGTTCGGTTTGCTGTACGACCACTAAGAACCTATGAAGTTGAAGTTATGTAACATACCAAAAAAGTAATTAAAAATCAACAATTATGGGTAAGCTACTTTTATTAGTAATGTAATAAAAATAATTTAAATAAAAAACGCGTTATCGTTTAAGTTACGGTTATTTTAAAAACTTTAACGACTAAAAATTATGACAAACCAAGAATAACATATGGAAAATTTTCACATAGCATAAAAAGTTTATTTATATGAATAGGTAACAGAATGCGTTGGATGGACAAGTAATCAACGAATAATGTCAAATTTAACGAATGAACAGTTCTTCTTCAATGTGTTGCTACAACGAGAACCCTGCCTCATTTATTTTAAATCTTTAGCTCTCTGGGGTGAGATAAAGTGTAAGCGCTCGTTAATATTCTTCTTCCACTCGTTACATCAAGCGAAAATATCCAAGCAAATGACGCCGAATAAATGTCGTGCAGCTCAATGAACCACTGATACGTTCAGCATGGCTAATGAGGAATTTACAGTTCATTTAACGTTCCAGACTTAATCTTTAAGCTGAAAAGTTTTAAGGAACCTATTTTTATTTTATAACTTAATAAATTAGAATAACACAATATTTCCATTAAATGAAATTAGGTTTGTATGAAATAATCCTTGATGCAGAAACCAAATTAAATTTGTAGGCCAATGCAAAAAACACATGACTCACAAATAAAATTTAAATGGATTGCCAACTTTTTTTTCGAAGTTTTGGCAACAATCTTACCAATTAAAGTTATATTTACTAGCAATGAACTAAATTATGCAGTTCATGAGAAATTATATAATAAAACAAAAAGAGCACAATAAATGTGCGACATGGTTACATAACGAATGTGGACTTAAAACATCTCATTTCAAAGCTTAAGATTGTAGGTAGGTATAAAAAAACTACTATATAAGTTCTGTAACTATAATTCACGCATCTGAAAATAAAAGTTATATTAAACAATATTTTACAACTCGCTGCGGGGACGTATTGTGGCCACAAAGTTAGATTACAGCTAATAGCTACGAGCTTCTCAGTGACCAGCAGTGTTTCTTGACTTGTAAATAAGGTCCGGCTAAGTAATGACGGAAATAACACAGTGCTCAACTGTAGCCACACAGCATTGGCTTGCGACCAGCTTCAGGAACAATTATAATTACAGTTTCGTATAGTAAAAATTTGTCATTTAGCTTTATAGATACTTGCTTGAATCATAATTGTTATAACTATGAGACAGGGTGCGTTTAGTTACTTTGGCTTAAGCTTCAAATAGGCTTTCAAACTAACTTATAACCAAGACCCTTACTAAGTCTTAACTTAAGCTTATTTTAGCTTAGTAGGAAGAGTTAGAACAACAAAACGCAATGTTGGACTACACGAAAGCATTAGTTCATTTTTTATCACTGAAAAATTTTGCTTTCTTTAAGCAAAATAAAGACGGTAATAAATGTTTTTAGGTATTTAGGTAGTGACTTTAAAGCGTTTTAAAGTTTGTTGTAATTCTTAAAGCTATTTCAGTACTAAACGACGATAATATTACAGAGAGAAAAAATTAATGGCAGATAATCACTATCAGCAATAGATCATGTGCAAGGCCCTAAGACAAATCATAAAAAAGTATGGTTTGGAAGGAAATGGTATATCTTATTAAGTATGGCACAAATATGATTTTGATCACTAGTTAGACTGGTTATATGTCTGTATTAAATTTTGATCAACCTAAGTCGAAGAATCGTTTATTATGATAAATAAACCGCTTGAGGATAAAGTTACGTTGACTTTTAATATTAATTTTACTTATGTTTTATAAGTTTAATAGATAGGCGAGTGTTGTTGTCTTCATACTTTTCGAGCTTGCAGTTCTACCATTGTCTAGATAAATATTAGAACAATTATTTTAGTACTTGTTATTTTATTAAGTGCCTTTTATAAACGTTATGTTTATTATTGTCACTCGGAAACTTACTTGAGTTGATAAAAATAATAAAAAAGAACTTACATGGCTTAATTTAAAAATGAAAACTAAACAAACACAGCAAATTAAATCAAGATAGGAAAACTGGCAGATAAGTACCCAAAGTGAGCGTCATAAGTGTTCACATCAAAACTTCTGAATACTCTTGCACAATTCACATTACCGACACACATATTCACATTTCAGCTCTCAAAGTTATTTACAACATAAATCCTATCTTAAAGTATTGCCTTATTAAACAGTTTCTCTAAATTATTGCAAATAATATTCGTGACAACATAATACCTCTAACAGAAGATTATTGTGGTATATAAAATTACCGTACACAGTCGTATTGAAAATTCAAATAATTTTCAGTTACGTTAACTTTATAAATATACAAGAGGTTTACTCCAATAACGTTATTTTATAATGTGATAAGAGGATATAGCTGAGCAAATTATAACGGCAATAATTCGGGAATTACATAATTACGTTCAAAACAATTAGCAACTTAATATATATAACATTAAGTTAATACATCTATCATTAATTTTACAACATAATAATACTTCAAACAATATATTTACAATCAAACTTTCCCGAATAGAAGCTGCCGCTGACAAACTAGTCTGCACCTCCTTCAATGTGTAGAGTTCCAACATGGGGTCTATCCTGGCTGTGCCGTCGACTTGACTTTGCGGAACATTCTTTAATATTGCCATACTCTTCAAGTCGTAACACCACCAAATAGGGCGGCTAACAGCTGCCGTAAATAGTTACCATTTCTTCGAATTCGTGTCTTTGTTTTTGAAAAACAGCACAATTTTCTTCCACAACCACTACGTAGTAACGTATAGTTCAAGTATGTTTTATCTTTAAACAAGATTATATATATTCTTCAGTATTTCACAGTTCAGTAAGTGATTTATTGTTCAGTTCTGATGTATTCTGGTAGTGCAACTTACAGAAAAATAGCATTTGGCAGCTAAAATTAAGTACGTCTTCTTCAATGAAGGCTAAAAGAGTTCTCCTCGCATAAAAATGTTCCAAACTTTTGAAGATAATGTGTTTGACAAAACCAAAATCAATTCTTTTCATTGCATGAAATACTGTTTTAAATTGTGCACATTAAAGACAAATAATAATCCAATAAAGTGTCGTTACTTAAATAATAAAAATAATATTACAGCGAGAAGTTCAATTACCAGCTAACTAATGTTTTTGAAAGTGTGTTAGTAAACCTGGAATAAAACCTATGTTTGAAGGAGCCCGCTTGCGCTTCAAAAACCGTAACTAAAACGAAAATGACAAACACAATTCGCCCCCGCCTCCTTTCTTGGGAATCCTACAGATTTTCTTCCCTGAAATGTGATTAAATTAGGACCCTAAATAACATCAAGATGTTGGGACTTATTTTGGCATATGCATCGCTGATATACTAACCCGAATGCACACTTTGGTACCACACATTTGGAACTTTATAACCTAACACATTTTTAATGCAAGTTTACAAGTGAATATGAAATTATGTTTAAAAATAAAAATTAGGAAATTTCAGTTCATGTGAGTAGCTTTTATATGATTATATAAATTATGTATGTAGGTAGGCAAGATAATAAAATCTATGAATCATTGTTGTAAACATCGAAATTAAAAATTAAAGTAACTTGTACATGCATTATAAAAAATAAAAATAAAAATATTTGCAAACAATGGGTACATTATTTGGGTAGGCTACAAGAAAAAAAAAACAATATAAATGCTGCATGTATCTTCAATCAAACAACTGCAGAAAATTCACATTTTATTCAATAAAATAGTTTAATATTAAATCTGGTGAATAAAATATCATTACCGCTTGTTAATATTTTAAAAATGAACTGGAATAAGCACTAAACGAGATACATCAATCTACTTGTATTATTATAAGGTGAAAAGTTTAAAAAAAAATTATTGGTAAGAGAGGAATATTAATTTATTAACAGTTCAGGCAGAGTCGTAAGACACAAGCTCTTACCAAAAGCACATCCGCGCAACAGAACATCACAGCTACCAAGCGGCGGAACACTAAGTGAGAGAAACTTGAGGCTGCGATCTCCCCAAGCAGTAGCGGGGAGCCGGTCAGGCCTCGCCCGTCGCAGCCGGAGAGAAGTTGCCCAATTAGGAAGTTTCCGCGATGCCGGCTGTGGAGAGCCCCTCCCCCCGCAGGCCACTCGGCCACGCCCCGGAAGCCAGGCTCCTCGCACGCGCACCTCCGGTGGGTCTACTGGCCGAGCGCACACGGCGGCCAGCTGGGCCCAGGCCCTCGAGCTGTCCACACCGTGTGCCGTGGGCTCGAGCTCACTAGCTCCCCAGCGAGGGCAGCTCCTGGCAGGCGGGTCTGAACCTGAGCGCAGCGCGGCCCAGCGAGCACCTGGAGGGAGCTTCTTCTGCAGCGCAACTGCTCCAGTGAGCTCGACGTCCCTTAATCGGCCACCAGTGACAAGCGCCCCTTTAACACTTTACTGCATCCATCTGACTGTCAAGCCTTAATCGGCAGGTTCACGAGTTTTCCTAAATTTGCACAGACCTGTTCGAGGAACACTTAACTGGACTTTACTAATAACCTATTGTTTATGTTGCAGTTTGCACAGTTATATTTGTAACTGAAAATGTTAAGAAATAACTTTTTAAATAGAAAATAATTAAGGTAAAATGTTTTCTAGCATTAATTGTTATTATTTATTTACTAATGTTGTGAGAATGCGAGATAGGGAGGCAACAAAGCAGAAGAGGAGCAGAAGAAGCTGGTTTGTTAACCGAATACAACGTGTCCAGTCTCGAGTGTACTCGCCTGCTATGGTTAAAGGTCCGAATAATAAGCTACGATGAGAAACACGACTTGACAAACCGAGTAGAGTTGTAGTGTTTCGAAATCCAGCAAGTTAAAAAAATTAAAAAGCATTGTACGAAACGCAATGTCTGTAAGATCTCGTCTCTAAAGCCTAGAATTTCTTTAAGATTACTTGGCGCTAGGCTAGACATATCTTGATAGTTAACCCATTTACAGTTTTCTTCCGTTTTCTGCGGCCACAGTGGAAATTCATCTTTTAGTGTAATTTAAACAATGTCACAAACATATGTGTGCTTGAAATAGAGATTTCCCTAGGATTGATTTATCTGAAAAATTCTTAAGCTATTAAAGTTTTATTCAAAAGTAGTTAGTGAGTCGTATTTTATATTTTGCGAAGTTCGAAATTAACTTTGGTTACGCACTGGCTTAATCCTTGAGAAGAACACCTATCAGATACCAAAGCAATGTCAAGGTATACTGGTTGGAATAAGTACACCAAAACCTTATAATTCTGACATGTGGCAATATGACATTATGCGCACTTGTCAAAAGCATAGTTCTACACAACTCCTCGTGTGTAAAGTGAATGTAGGCGGTTACTTGTCTAATGTATTTGCATCCTTAATTTTTTTATAATGCACAAGAAGGTTTATTTTAATATTTGATTCACATGCACAGCACGATTTACTGTAAATTAAATCTTAAAAACACCTGATCGACGTTTGTCAGTTATTTTATTCATTAATAAAATTGAAATTTAAATGGTTTTGTTTGTATCTCGAATTTTTTATAATATTTTCCCTTAAGAAAATTAACCTTAAAATAGTGATATTGGCCCATGAAGTGGAGTGAGATGACTTTATATCTTCATGATGTTAGAGCCGACTACTACAGGAAATGAGGCTGTGAACTTAGCCTTACAAGCTGTTTAATTAGTTCCGAATGCTTTTCCAGGCGACAAAACGCAATTCTCAAATTATGCATTCATGACTTTGGTGAAATCGCTCTTGGAAAATCAAAATAGTTTCCTCTATGAAACTGCTTGAATTCATTGAGCCACAGGAAAAAAAAAAGTACGTTTGGTAAGAAAAACCTTTTTTAACATTTTACGGTTCCATTCGTCTGCTTCCAGGGAAAATAAGAGAGGAAAAGGCCTGCGTAATTAATAAAGAAAATGGGCAAAGGGAATCTGAGTTGAAGGAGAAGGTGATGGAAAATGGAAAGAGCGTGAAAGAGGGAGTGGGTATCCTCTAACTCATACCTCGCTTCCGCGAAAATTAAAAACTTCTGTCTCCCCACACTCCAGGGAAACTTCTTTAATGAGTTCGAAACGCACTTTTACTCGGAGTTGGAAGTTTTGCGTAAGAATGTTCTATGTCTGCAGCTCCAAGATACCGTGATATTGGATCAACAACTTCGTCGATAACGGTTATTAATGCGGGAGTTTGAAGGAAGGCCTACAGCCTGAATGCGTTTAACTTGTAGTCGATCATTTGAAGCACCAAGTTAGTGAATAATTTATAATTATAATTTGAGCGTGTAATAGGCAAGCATTTACAAAATCTCGAAAATAAAATTTGCGACTCTTTCAGCTTGAAAATCTACAAGAAAAGAAATTGTATCAAAAGTAAACCATTGATTCAGGATTAATACTTACAATCATTACACTGATGATAGCATTTTTAAAGTTTGGTCCAAAGATACTAATGACATTTGAACAATTTCCAAATTAAATACCGTTTAAATAATATTTATATCGTTTACCAATTTTGACGTCAAGGAATAATCCAGTTGGACAGGATTCAGAAGAAACATTTTTTCCTGAGTTTCGGACTATATTTCTGTTAATGAAAATATCTAGTTTGGCAAAACTTTATCGAGAGGATTGCAAGTATACAAAACGATTTAATGTTTCTGTGTTGACCAGTGTTAAGCAGCAAAGGCGTTTCTCCAAAATTATTTTTGGTCAATCTTACCCATCCATAATCATTATTATAATGTATGAAGAAAGTATTCTAAAAAAACTATATTTTTATTTATATTTAAACTACACAACCGGATAGCAGTATTGCTTGAAAAAAAATTACATTAAGTTTCAAAATAGATATTGGTTAATACTATATACATAATTTTTATAATTCAGTTTTTTGTGCGTGTGTTCTTTTAAAGTTGACTTGCTCATTCACAATCCCGCTTTTAAATGTAGAATATTCTAGACGATGAAGGAAGGCCAAATAAAAGGAATGTATTGGCACACATTATGCTTTAGTTGGGGTCGAGGGAGGAAGAATACTGTGTTTCAATTAACATAATAAATTACGTGACACAGACAGACTTAGCGTAGTTTCTATTTCTAAGAAGATAATAAAGCTTACTACTGCAATCACTGTGTAGTATAATATATTACTTGAGCACACAATACATAAAGCACCAGCAAACATTTAACCTTCTTATGCCAGAGGGCTTTGGCACTGTTACTAACTTTTCGCATCTAGGATGGTAATTTAATGTAATTCTCGAAATTGTATGATTGGGTTTGGTTATAAGCGAGATCGCGTACGAACCTACAGCAAAAGTACTTTCTTTTTGCATTTTATTTCCACGGGTATTTTATTTCCGTACGTCCTGTTATTCAAGAACACTTAACTAAATATCACAAACGCGGTCTTGCAAAATCAACTAGACATAAGATTTTAAACACTGCTAATTCCACAAATCTAAGTTAAAATAGCATCCTTATTTATAAAAGAAATGTAACTGCATGTCTATTTTAAGTGTAGACACAACCACAAGAACGTCCAAATAAGAGCAAGGCGTGGCTGCTACATAATTCTAGTTCTGATCTGCGTTACACAGCCTGCTCGAGACGAATCGATCCCAGAACATAATGTAGACGTTCATGGAGGTTGGTATTAAATGCCTCGCCGTAGATTTGGCGATTGCCGCGCGCTAAGTACCCCGCAGCGGCCGCCACCACGATAGCCTTTACGACCACGCAGTAATGGGCTCGTAATTACACGACTCATTTTCTCCCAAATGATTCCGGCCACAGAAGGCGGCGGGAGTGCCCTTATACGCGGCCTGAGCGTCTCCCAGCCTCCAGATGGCGGAGCGGTCCACAGGACGGGGGCGGTCCACTGCTGGACCAGCAGCAATGCGCCTGTGTCACCGGCCACACAGGGCGCTGTGCTCGCTTTGTTCGCGGTGCCCGCTACTCTCAGGTGTCACTGGCCACACCAAGCTGTGTTCGTTATGTTGGCACTCCCGGCTCTCGGCTGTTTTAATAAACGTCGCTGACTTTGAGCGTCACATATAATAAAACCAACATCTGTTCTCGCGCGGAATTATGATGTAAGTACTTCTGCGTGTGCTTTAAATTAATTTTAATTTATCTCAGTATTGTACTTTAAATCGGAAACGTTGATTGAAAGATTACTAAAAATATCCACGTTTATGTAATAAATCGTTGGGAGAATACATAAGGCAGGATATGCAGGGCAATGCCTGGGATTTGATTCCAAGGAAATGCCATCAAAACTGAGTTGAATTCATCCTAAAATAATACATAAATCTGGTTTCATCCTCACAAGCAAATGGTTCAGCAAATAATGAAATTTTTCAAATGCTCGTGTTTTTAGATTAAATTCATGAACCTATTTCTTTTTACGTTCACATACTGTGGGAGCCAGCAGAATATTATCATCGTCGTAATTATCACTCGAATCCCACGGCATGCGTCTCTCCAACATCGCGAACTGGACTTTCCTGTCTGGCCACCTGGCGCAGCGAACATCGCGAACATAGCGTAGCTTTCTGTGTGACCTCCTCTTTAGGGAGAGCTTAGTCAGCCGGCGACCTCGGTCGTTGCTGTTGGCTGTAGGTAAAATGTTCTGTTTTAGCTAAGTGGTTCATACCACTTTATTGAAGAAATAAGTATTACACTAACACATCAGCAAACGTTGTTCGATGCCCTCGCAAAATTTCAATTTAGTGGGAAATTTCAACGCTATATTTTTTCGTTGAGGCATAAAATAATTCAGGGTTATCACCTTTTTTCGCCATTCTACGTAGTGGTGCGCAACTGCTGAGACTATCATCTTGCACTCCAGTAGCTTAAGCAGCAAGTAAAGCCTCACACCTCACATCGTTCCTCAGCGCCACTAACAGGCTCGGGATGTAATGGAACGCTTGTAGGTAACCTCATCTGCTGACAGTCGAAACAGTGATGTGGTTTTAGCTAAACAAGCCAGACTAGTGGCAGAGAAATGTAGTTTTATTTAGTAACCGGTTTAAGGGGAGGTATTTACAAAGAACATTTTTATGTCGTTTAAGTTGTAAGAATACTTGTCATTCTTAGGGGTAGTTTTATAGTTGTAATCAAGCGATGGCGAGAAAAGAATCTTGAAAACTAACACGTGAATAAAACTGTTTTAAATCTTTTTACGAACATAACGTTGTAGTACAGCCTTACAGTACAAACCGTGATTTTCTGAAGCACACTGCAAAAACATTGTATGGAAATAGCACTGGAATGTGATTAGTTTATATAGAAATACCGGTTGGTTTGTCAATAGAAAAAAAAGGCTCGCGGTTTCTTTTTGGCTGTCTTCCGGTACAGTATTTTCCTAAGAAAAACGGATAGTTACTGGAACAGAAAGATAAACTAATATTCTTCGAGGGTAAATACTAATTCACATTTTATCCTTACATCGTTTCCTTTCCGTTGTTATTAGATAGCTTCTCTCCTCAGTTATTTGTAAACTCACGTTACTCTGGTTGTTACCTCTCCTCGAAATACGATTTTTATTACCTACTTCCTTTCTGTTTGTATTTTGTTTCATGTTGTGCCAAAACATCTGTGTGAATCCTAAAAGCGTTTGCATCTAATATTGTTATTTCTCTGTGGTTGACGGCTGGCTCACAAACTGCGTGAGAGGCGGTCGCCGCAGCAGCGCCCACACAGCGTGGACTCCCGAGCCGCACTGGCGCGCCCGCCTGCCACACGGGTGTGCTTGGAGCCATCTGCGAGAGGCTGCGGACAGTGCTCGGAGTGGCTCGGACTGGCGGCTAACTCGAACACTACACAATCCTTCAATTTACATACCGAAAATAATAATTTTATATTTATGGTTTAGTATAACGGATTGAGAAAATATCTTGTCACTATTTTGCAAGTAAGTTATTTTGTGGTTTATGGCCCCAAACACTAAAGCATATGAATATAAACCACATTTTTAATTGATTACTTGTTCCATGAGTCTAGACACTGGTCCGTAAGCGATGGGCGTAACTTGCAATTCGGAGAAAATAGTTAGAAAGGTAGGTCCACGTCTAGTTTTTATTGAATTTTATTTATTTTTTCCTTTTTAACTTTCAACTATTTAAAATGTAAATAACAGATTTGGTATGGGCAAGAATTGTTTGTTTGGATGTTGCAATCCCATTATGTTAATTTCCGATGGTGATGCACCTTATGTGTTCGCCGAGTCTTCAATCCTGCAACAGTTTTCTTCAGAATTCACTCACTGGAAATATAAAGTTTATGCCAAAAGTTTTATTAAATAATTTTTGCCTAATGCATGTTTCAGGTATAATTTTAAAAACAATTTGTGCGCATCTTCGCATCATCAATGTATCTAAGCTATCGCAGGTGCCCACCGTTTGTGCTGATACTAGACGGCTAGTAGTTGAGCGGTTGTTTAGGAAAGCTCCTTCCTGAATTACCATAGAATTGTGACTCATACATGATTTAATATAAAATAATGAGTCCTATAGTCTTACTTTTCGTTGGAAGAATATTCAAAATTATTGCGAATCTATAATTTAATAATTACAAGACCTAATTTCACTATTTTTGGTAACTGTTGTTGATTTAATTGGAGCACAGTTTGAATTTTAATAGCAATTTAATTAATTATTTCTCTCTAACCAAACACGATATTCCACTTCTCCTTCTGAAAGAATTTATCTTTGATAACTAATAAATAAAACAATTATAAGTGATACTAATTTCTCAAATTTGAAGCTCTAAGGAGGACATTACGAGAAGGGGACGAGAAAGCGCGAAACGAAGGTTATTTCCCCCACAGCAATGAACATAAATGTGAAGACTGCTTCTTCAATATCATAGTGGCTTCAAACCACTCCTGAACAGAACAGAACACGATCACCATGTCAGAGTAACGGCTAACTGTAACACAATAAACCCCTGTATGCTAACGACATTCTGTTAAAATCATAAATATTAGCAAGTTTGCTTTCTAAAAAGTCACAACTATAAACAAAATTTACTAAAATATTGCCATTGGTATTTGCAGTTATGGACGGTGCTTGCTCAGACGGCACGGCTATCTCACCAAGCCACCACCAAGCAGACAGTGCCAAATATCCTACGTTATTCATCGATGCCAATGAAAGACAATCTGGTTAATTACGCGTCAGTTGCTCTAATTCGACGAAATACTTGTATGCAAATGATAGCCAACACATGCATAAATGAAGTGAATGTATTGTACATTTGGTCGACAGTGACGTCAATAAAGAGGATGAGAATGCAGCATTGACGGAATGTACGAGTGGGGAATCGGGTCCGTGTCAAAGCCCACCTCATCTCCCACCCACGACACATCTGCGTTTCAGCCCACCAGGGATCGATCCCGTGTCGTCCTGGTGGGAGGCAAGTGGTGGAGAAACCTTTACATTTCACCTCCCTCTCCACATTCAGATTAGCCCAATTGCGACATCGTTGATAAGAGAGACATTAAAGATTGTTTTAATACTATTATTTGGACATGCGCCAATGCTGTTATGCACTGTTTGTCATGAAAAAAATTCAGGAATGCAAAAATAAGAAACTCAACGATGAAACTAAACATGTGTTACGGACAACACATCGACGACAGCACAGACGAACAGTCACACACTGAATGTCAGACAGCACAAGAATTCCGTGGAAGGAATTTAGTCATGAAAAAAATAACAGCGCAAACGATCGCTGTTCGTTGTGTTGTACAGGATTTCTTATTTTTCCATTCTTGAATTTTAATTCCATGACAAAAGTCCAATGGCATTTGTCCAAAGATTTGTATTAAATCAAAATTCCCCATTGCCAAAATTATTTAAAGAACATTAAATATTTTTTCCCGAACAATCCTATGCTTTGCCAAATTCCCACATAAATTTGAAGTTTTCTTGACGACAGCCAAATGAGAGGAGACCAACAGCATCGAGGCCTCGACCTGCAGAGAGGACTGAGTGGTTGCGCTCTCGAAGAGAGCTGCGGTCGCGGACACGGCTATCTGCCCGGACAGCCGGTCAGAGTCCAGCAGGCAGGGCTGGGGGGCCCAATTGACTGGCCATGAAGCGTCGACGACTTCATTACGGCGGGCATCGTCCATCAGAGCGCCTCGCCCGCCGCCTGCAATCGTAAACCCGCATCGCGCACGGAGGCAGTAAACACGACGGCTCCCCCGCGCATGCGCACCACGCCGAGCCCTCGGGCTGTACAGTCCGCGCGCCGGGCAACTGACCCCGCTGTCTGCCCTCCCACTTCGCAGCCCTTAGCAAGTAGTTGAACAGCAGGGTCAGATAGCTCAGGAGATGGCGAGGACCTGATGTCGGGAGACAAGCCTCCTTCGAAGCCACCCTCCGTTTCATCCCTTATCATCAGTTGTGTGATTGGTGGCAGGTGTTAAATTGACGATTATAATTTGTAGTCTTTTCATATCGGATCAGATACACAAGCCTTCCGAAAAGCCCCTATCGCACAAAATTTCGTTTTGAATGTTTAAATATTAATCAAAAAAAGTTTTGAAATCCATCACATGTTCGAACGTATCCTATTATTTGATAGTGTTACTTGAGTTTTTAAAAACGGAAACTGTTGTTTTAGATTTAAGTAATCATGCTTCATAATTTAGGTAGGAATATTAAACGTAATTTTTCCCCTGCATCTCTCACGATAAGAACTAATTTTATTTTCATAAGTAGGTACTTGTTAGGCGAGGAAATGGATTTTCTCACAAATTTTTTAATCAGTGTAATTATACACTTTCATCAGAAAATTGCTGTCTCGAACATCTTTAACAAAAAAGTTTAGCTTAATAAATACTTTTATGACTGTGTGTTTTACATTTTAAAGTTTTGTTTTGTTTAAAGCGTCTAACATTACTATTTTCTGTGCAGGATTTAGACATCCCACAAAATTATGAATGCGTTCTACACACTATTTATAAACAAGAATGTTTAAGTAAAACTTTCCCTTGTGAAGTTATTGCGTTTATTATAAAAATTACTTTTAGGAATTTCTGCAATTCTAATAAATCTTTAAATATAAATTATCTTACGGCCTTATATAATCTCTAAATGTATGCCTAAGTGAAGGCATATATTTAAAAGCAAATGTTAAAAATTTGTGTGGCATCAAATATTTTCAATCCAATATAGTGTTACGATTTACCGCGGGTTCGTAAAGGATAACCCAAATAAAGTTTTTATTACACTACACAGTTTTATTTATTGCCACTACTTATGTCACTTACAAAAATATTCTAAAATGGCAAATAATTAATTACACTTAAAGAAAGGTCTATTCCCCAGTCACTCGTTTCACACACCTCGCTGGGCCGCACCTCTGGCGCAACTCTCGCCGCAGCACCCCTCGTGGGTCTCCGCCGCGGGACTCCGTCGCCGCACTCCGCCGCCGCCAATGCACCTCCCCTTCGCCGAGGATTCACTCGACTCCTCGCTCGCAACTTCGCTCGGGACTCCGCCGCGCCCGCGACTCTATCGCCCGGAAACTCCGCCGCGGGAAAACTCCCGACTCCACTGAACTTACTCGCTCCCTGCCCTGGAACCATCGTCCAAGGACTTTGCCACTCTGCCGCACCCGCGGCACTATCGCCCCGGAAGCTCCGCTGCGCGAAGGCTCCCGCCTGAACTCTCTCTCTCTCTCTCTCTCTCTGAACTTCACTGACTCACTCCGGCCGGCGTTCTCGGGCATATATATATATATATATATATATATATATATATATATATATATATATATATATATATATATATATATATAGGCCCCGGCGCAATTCCAGAACTCACGAGAGCGGCCGGGGCTTGTCGCGTCATTCCGCGCCGACACGACGGCAGAAATCTCTCGAAGCACATGTCGGCGGCTCGCGTAACTCCGCAGCTGTCCGGTGTCAGTTACGTGTCAAAGTGCGCCACGCGGGGAGTGATGGGAAGAAGGGGGGGAAGTGACAAGCCTTATTATCTTCCAGGCGCGCGCGGTGCATCTCATGTTGCGGCAGTCGCCAGCCAGCTCTGTACCTGCACGTGTCCCGGCCAATGTCACGTTCGTAACAATAGCATATTTTGGTTTATATCTTCACCCCTAAAAAAATAAACAATTTTAACAAACTTTTTGCCTAGAATGTTCGTGAGATGGCTTCATTCGAAGACCATTTGCTTTTCGCTACTCAAGTTGAAGTAAGGGAACAGCACCACGTCAGGTTTCTCAGTATACCTGAGAAATCTGTTGCCCTTTTAATGTGTGAGTGCCCTTAAATTATTTTTTGAACTACTAATGTTTTTAATAAGATAAAATAATTATTTTTAATGTTTTTAATAAGGCCACCACGTTTCGCGACGCAACTGATATATTTCTTTGTAATTTAACCCTTTAGAGACCGTTTTTGTCAATTAATATAATATCAAGTATCTAAATTATTGAATGTACAATGCAGAAGTTAGCTTTCTTCCAACAAGTAGCTTTAAGTAGTGTGAGTCTGAAAGATTTTCAAGTACTCCAATGCCCAGAATGAGGAATTATTTAAGCAAAAAAGTTACGGATGTGTATGTAGTGCCAAGTAAGAGGTTTCTGTGCTTTATTTGTGCATCATCCAGTCGCAACGCGCTGACGTCTATAAAACAAACACTAGCCGTGTAGGTGTGACCTTGTTACACTCAACAATATCTCACTCCGGTCTGCCTCAAGCCTTCCTAAAATATCCTTCCCTAGGAGCTTGTACCGCGCGGTACCTTCGAAAAGCTAGTGTCATCAATTCTAGTTCCGTGTTCCCACAAATTGGGGATGTAGGTCGTGAATCTTTCCTGGAAGCAGGTGGATCCTTAGCCTTTCCGAGAGACTTCGGTGCAGATATGATCTGGCACGGCATCCTTTGAATTGCCTAATAAATCTCATTGCTGCATACAGTACAAGACTGCTCTCTCTATCTGCCTCTCTTATTCTGTATATTTATGTACGTACCCCTTCCTCCTCACCATCTACTGTCTGCATCCCGCAACACAATCACGAGTCAACATGCGTGGGATAGCAAACAGTTCTCAGAAGACATCTTGCTTCATAACAAATAATTCTTTGGCTTCGCCGTGGAACGTAAACGAACACTTCCATACTCCCATCAAGGCATCTATCACCTCCTGTCATTCATATCTGCTGGGCTGTACATCTATGAATATGAGAATATGCCATCTCTCCCTCGTTTCATACCGACCTCTGCAGTACTCTTCAGTTTGTCTCGGTTCTAATGGTCGTCAGGCCGATACTGGAAGGAGTGCCGATTAACAACGCGCTTGCTTCAAAACAGACTGACTAGCTCAACAACAAACCAGCATTTCAGTTAGATACTCTGTGCATTACACATTGAAATTTTCGTCAAAAATTGTTTGTACATTAGCATCACAGTAGAACATTACTAGGAGTTTCAAAAGAAATGTCGACTAAATAATGTTTCTCTCAAAAAAAATTTTCGGTTCAGTAATATTTTTATTAACACATTACTCGTTTAGTAAAATAATTACGTGCATATAATTATAACATTTTGATTCCTATCATGGTTACAAATATTATAGATTATTATAATTATAATATTCAGTGTTAAAAGTTTTTTTTTGGCAGTGAACAACAATATGTAATATATTTGGTATCTAAAATTTATGTACCACGCATAAAAAAAAAGTTAAAAATAATACCACCTTCACCCTTTATAGTCAGCATTTCATGTCTGAATAATTATTTTAAAAATTGCTAAACGTTTTAACTATTTTGACATTTTTAGTATCTGCTACAAAACGTGGATTATATAACTGAAGCTTGCGGTTCGACCTACCACAATAGATAACATAGCTATTCGGTAACCAGCGTGGCAAACTCGTTATGTGCTGAAACGTTATGCTGCAGTGTAAACAAAGCGGAACATTCACATCTAAATCGCGTTTATTCGTATTTTTTAAAGATAAAAAACAAAACCTGCAAAAAAAGTATATTTATTTTAGAGTACTTTCAAATAGGCGCGACATTTCACAAAGTAGTATTTAAAGTAAACCTAAATTAAGCAGTCCTCAAAAACGTCCAGCTTCAGCGGAAAGTCTAAATAAAATACACTAGAGACTAATGCCAGACAGCTACAAGTATTTTGTCTCAAACATGGCATTGTTTTCACGTCACTCCGATAGATGGCAGACGGTTTTCCCAGTTTGAACTATGTAGAGCTGATTAATACACATGGTACCAACATTATGACAACAAAAATCAGTTTCTTGTCTCTAAAAAAAACTTATTTTAAATAGATACAGATTTAGAACTAGGGGAGGGGGGAATAAACCTCCTGAGCTTAAATTTGCTCAAAAAAGGAAGTTAATCGTTTAACACTATATAATAATTAAGTTTGCAATTTATCTATAAAAATAGTGTAGTCACGCCTCTTGCCGCTAGGTTATTTTCCACACTCTCGCCTGTGTTGTAGGCATGGAGCTGTCCGGTGTTAGTCTAGAGAGTATTTGTCGAAATGACGCCTCCGGTCTCCGAGCGGCCTGACGCTCGAACTGTCTGCTGGCACGCTCACAGCAAGCGCCCAGCGCGCCCCGACTGCGCCGACCTACACTCGGTGCGCGGTGACGCGGCCTGCCCACTCCAGACAATCACAGCGGACACGAGAGGACTGAGGACAAGAGCGCCTCCCGGGAGACTGCAGGACCACTGACCAGCTGGTAACCTGGACATTAGGGGCATAAAACATGTGGGAAATATATTGTATATCAAACTAAAACTTCTCCCTAATTACTTTTATTCAAATCGCAATCAAGCTAAGTAAAATAGTTACAAACGAAAATAATATATCTTAAAATTTTGTTTTGAAATCAGAATGAAGGTGTAGAGCAACCTACAATTTTATTTTACATTTTTAGAAGGATAGGTTGTGTCCAGTAGGGGTACATACTTTACATTAAGTTTCTATTCTTACTTTTTTGTTAATCTTGAAATAAAAGAATTATTTTTAATTTTTTTGATGATGCATATTTTTTATTAGAACTTCAAAGTTGAACCAGTGATTTTAATAAGTGAAATGAGATTTACTTAAAAATCAATTTGTGTGTTAACCTGTATGGAGTAGGAAGTCAGTGAAATGCATGCAATAAGGTAAAAAGTTGACTATAACCAATGTTATTGGTTTGCGTTAGTCGGCTTATTCGGAACCAATTTTCCGGTTACAATTCAGTAGGTACCATAAAAAAACTCATAGTTTCCCAAATTTGATATTGAGTAATGCTGAATATTTTTTTTCCTAAAGTATTATTTGACGTTCGTCTTTATTAAATATACTTATTCAACATGTAATGTATGGAGAACTGCATGATATTGGTCAAGGATATATTTATTTTTTTAAAAATGTCATAGACCACTCATGTTGTACATTAAAACTAAATGTCTCAAATAATTTTAAATAAAGCATATTTCCCTATAAAATTGAGTTTTTTTAATAAACGGCCATACAATAAAAATAGTTTATATTTAAATAATTTATATTCCCCCATGTTTTACGCCATTTAATTAATGTAAACATTTAAGTGTACATGCAAGAAAACTGTAGGCAGAATCGACATGTGTATTGACTAGAAAACGCGACACATTCCACTATGATACGTCCATACCTGACAGCCCTGGCCTGGAGCTGGGAGGTTGGTCACACTGCTTCGGGCTGTTGGATCGCTGTGCAGTCGGCCTACCTGCCAGGGGCAGCGCGCAGGGGCAGTGAAGCCTATCCCCCTCCCCTCCGCCCTAAAGGTTGGGGTGGGGTTAGGAAGGGGGAGGGGGGTCGCCCACGGTGCGCCCTGGCCGGTTATTGCGGCGGTTGTTTTTAATTCCCGCGGCCGGATAAGCGCTGGTTAATTAAGACGACGGTTAGTTACGAGGACTTATCCCGGCCGCACCTGCGTCTCGCCCCTCGCCTAGGTGTGCTCGCTGCTCCCCGGAGCACAGTACAGTCTGTGCAGTCTGTGCAGTCTGTGCAGTCTGTGCCCCGAGGCCGTGCTGACCGCGCCACCACGATGTTCATTTGTTTTCCTACTTTGTGTGCATGCCACCGCAACGTAGAACTCTACATTTCATAAATAAATATTCAGCCCATTATTCTTATTTGACTTAATAGAGAAGCTATTAGCTTTCTCTTACACATACCCATATTACAAAACAACTACTCAAAAATCATACTTCTCAAACTTATAATACAAAACTAACATAAAATAATAGCTTATGATCAAAAATCCCGACATTTGCACTAATAAAGAACATTAACAAACAAAATTTAATAACATTAAAAAATAAAAGAACCAAAAAAAGTACAGCAGATACAAAAATCACACATACACATAAGCGGAAGTGGTTGTGGAGTCACCGGCGACATTGAAGGATGTATTTCGCAACCTCACGTCTGACTTGGAGAGTGTTTCTGCGCCTCTCACCTCTGCAGGAGCCTGTTCCAATCGCACGCTGCAGAAACAGCGACGGATTCGCAATAGTGCTGCGTCTCGTGGGTAGGGATACAAAGGTTAAGGTCCAATTTCGAGCGGGTATTAAAATTGTGGGTACACATAACGAGACCAGTCGGTTGTACAAAAAATCTGGGCTATATTTTTAGAATTTTATAAATTAGTGTTAAGCGATTTGAAATCCGTCTTTCATGAAGTTGTAACCAATCAAGCTGGTCATAATATTCAGACAAATGAACATGAGAAGTTATGTTAAAAATCAACCTTAAACATGTATTCTTAATCCTTTGTAAATTTGATGCCAGATTTTCCTTTAAATTATCACACACATCACAATAATCAATAATAGGCAGTACAAAAGACAACATTGAATTCACCTTAGCATGAAATGTCGTTTAAAACTAAATATAGGCTAGTATTCATACCATTACGAGAAACTAATTTTTGGCAATGACCGGGATTTTTCTGATTCATAACAAAGAAATATTGCAGTTTTCGTGTCAAGTAACCTCCAAAATAAAAATATTTCCGGACGAAATCGAATACCATGAATATAGTTTTAAAAATCTTACAATTTTATCCAGAGTGAATTTACTGGTATAATTGAGTCCAGCTTCTGAAATTTAACATTTGGCAAAAAAAAAACAAAAACGAATGGTTATAAGAAATATATATGGAGTGATTGACAAACTATTTAAACTTCTAGATTGAGAATACCAAACCAGAACAGATACAGAAAATTATACAATATGATACGAACGTGAAAGTTATTTCGTGATCGACACATGGTCTAATAAATTTTTGCCCCTGATGACAATGCAAAAGGTTCAAAACTATTTTAGGGACTAAGTAATGTAAACGTAAGTAAATGACACAAATCGCACAGACAAAGAAGGCGTAGATGTATTATATGTTTTAGCAAGCTCTGTGTTACGGGATAAGAAGTCGTATCTAGATTTTCATCTGAGATATCGTTTATATGTACGAAACATTTGAAGAAAACATTCTCAGTCCTATAGGAAGCTTTAACTGAACACTGTTCAGACCAAATGGTTTGTCAACCACTTGAAATTTGGATTTACTGTTATCTAAAGCCTTTCATATACGGGTTCCATTAAATCATAGTTTTTTTTTCTTTCAGAAGACTGGAAGAGCAGGAAACTAAAATTGTTTCCAACAACATAACAGCTGTAACATATCGCGTGCCTTTGTTCCTGAGGCTGGCCAAATGACGTAACAATCTCAAAAAACAACAGACACACTGTTGATTTATCTTAGCTGTTTCAGCGTTCCAGAAGTTGTGGCAGTACACATGTATGATATCTTTATACAGCTGGCGCTTATTATACTATGTCAGCATGACACAATTTTGCGTTCTTTCGTTTGAAAAAATTAACTATGCATAAATAAAAATAGGTTTAAACATTATTTTAGGAAAATAATTTGAAGATAGCTATATTTTATACACAATATGGAATTTAAAAATACATATAAATTTTGGAAGTAAGTGTTTAGGAATTTATCTTTAAATTCAATGGTGCTATATGCTAACCCAATTTTAAACATAATTTTAAAAACATTTCACTCATAATTTTGTGTTAAAAGTGCCTATGACATTTTACTGTGATTGAATTAATGTTTCTAATAGAACAATTACTTCTTATAACTGACATTTAGAAATATATGCAAAAGTATTTCGTGTGATACGAAATTCGGATAAGATATTTTAGTATATTGGGATGTTAAACGATGATAAAACTAAGGTAATATCCTTTACTAGGAAATATAACCCTATAGTTTATAATTACATTCTGAATAATAACCCAACAAAAACTTTCATTATAAAAGACCTTGGTGCCGTTCTAGATTCAAAATTGTTTTTTCATAAAGAAATCGACTACTTAAATTCCATTTAAAGAAGAACATTTGCTATTATAAAATATATCACTCATTATGCTACCAATTCCGATTCAATTCTCTCTCTTTACTTGGCATTAATTCGATCTAAATTAAAATACTGTTCAACTATCTGGAATGACATTGGGTCGACTGATATTGAGAAACTAGAAAATTCACAAAACAAATTGTCTCAACTAATAATTCAAAGAGGTTTTCCGCATCCCAATCTTATTCTTCTAGCAGACCGTAGACACTATTTGGACTATTTTTTTGTTCATAATATTTATAACTATAAATTTAAATGTAGCTATATTCTTGATAACACCGGATTGAGAATCCCTCAATTCAATTCTCGCCTCTTTTATAGTTTATGTACTATTTATAACAAGAATGATCTTATTTATACTCATTACAAACTATAATAGACACAATACCAAGTAAAATATTCTCGTTATCACTAATATTTTATATGTCTTATATAATAGTACTTCAAATTAATCTAACAATTTTCTATATATATTAATTTGACCATGTTACTCTCATGAAACTTTTTGTAAGTTTAAATAATTATTTGAATTTAAGTATTCATATGGATATTTATATGTTGAGTTGTGTTGTCTTGTATTCATGCCTTATTATTTGTTTTGTTCTTGTAATTGTTTTGTTCTAGTATTTGTTCTGTTCTAGTATTAATAATGTTACTGTATATTTGTTTTGCAATTGTCGTAAATGTTGTGCCCACCTTTGGAGCCTTGTGCTGTTGGTCTGGCATGTTACAAATTAAATAAATAAATAAATAAATAAACATACATGTGAGATGTGAGATTCTTAGTTACTCAGAGAATCGTCTGACACATGAAAGTGTAAAGACGAGCATTTAAGAGCATTTCACGACGTTTTGGCAATTATTGGCTGAAAAAATGTGGTATAGTGACCAAAAAAAATGAAGTGTTATGTATGTAAAAAAAAAAGAAATTTGTAATAAAATTAATTTAGTTTGCCACCACACATTTTAACGAAAGATCAGTTGGCCTGATTCACATGCGTTTTAAAAAGGCCTGCCATACATAATCAAATGGTTCAGCAAATTTCTTACCTAAACACGCATACTTTGCTCAAAATTTCTTGGATCTCCTGAAATAAGAGCTGAATTGTTTGTCACATTAAGGTACATACTTAATATTGGGATTAGAAAATAGGGCATTGATAAATGCGTTTAGTAGTCTGGAGTGGAATGCCAAGAAATAAATAAAGTTTAATTAATGGTTATGAGGCTCGGGATACACTTTTCTCATTGTTGAGTAATCAGCACGATCAAAAAATGTAAGGCCTCAGTACCACTACAATCAGCAGTAAACAGGTTTAAAAGGTTCGTACGGCGAAAAATATATTGTCCTACAGCAAACAAAAACTTGTTGGTACTGCAAAGTTTAATTTTTAATATAATGTTCAACTAACAAAATATAAAGTTGAGTGTACGAATTTTTTTAAGGAAATATTTCCTGCTAAACGTGGTTTGGTTTATATCAATTTTATATATTTCTTTCACAAAATAAAAACGAACGGTGATTTGATTCGATCATAACTTTCTCTTGACGTGTGCCTAGGTATGTTAACTAGTTGGTTCTTAAAAAAACCTATTTGTAAGCACTCTGCAAAAATGTACTCTCTAATGAACGACGTGTTTGCAAACGAAGGCGCTTTTATCAAACTCCCTGCCTAACAAGCAAAGCCCAGTAAACTGAGATCATTGCGCCATTATACTACTAAATTTGTGCGCTTTAGGGAACCCGGGCAGTAAAGGGAGCTAATAAAACTGGAAGTACTCCCCCTCACAGCCGAGCTAACAAGGCGGCAAGTGTTCGTATCGCCTGCTGACAACGAGAGAAGATCCATTGCGCTGTGGCGCGCTGAAAAGAATCTCGTGCGGCTGAGTTTCCTCGACGTAACTCGCTTTAGTAATGGTTGTTATTAATCGGATAAAGCAAGAACATTGACTTTGGGTGGTCAGGGGAGCGTTTAAAAATCATTTTGGCAATGCATTTCTAGTATCTTTAACTGTTGTTTTAAAATAAGTTGCAGGATAACAACACTGCAGATATCCGCCTAATCAGAGGAATTAGGACAGTACAAAGACACGACTGCAACAACTGTACGTCCAGGCAATGAACTGTCGTACAGCCAGGCAGATCTCTGCAGTAAGGCATAGCGGAGAGATAGAACTAAAGTTATTTATTTATTTCAGAAAGGGTTACAACATTGAAGGTGTTACTTTTATTTTCTTTGCTAAGCTTTTATGTACACTAAATTCAACACACTTTGCTTTGCATTCCTCATTGTTAATATTTTAAAATCACATTACGGTTTAAGACTATTAGTAAACGAATTATTTTGCACATATTTAGAGAAATTTAAGGCACCTATAGTTTATAATTAAGGTGAGCACGTGCATCATATTTCATGCAATTTTCATAACTCAACAGAATGCACATGACCAACACAACTGCAGCGCCTTTCCTTCTCAAGGACATTAAGCAATGTGGATTGACAGCTGGCTACCACACGCTGTATCCAGACGCAGTAGGAGGTTAAGAAATCATTTTTTTTTGTCGAAGCAAGTCAGTCGTCTACAACATCCTTGATCCTTTCGTTTATATTTTCTCTCGTTTCATTTTACTGTAAATATATATTATAGAGAAAACGCTTCACATTAAAAAAAAGATTTGGATTTTAAAGTTAGCTTACTATGAAAAGAAGGCCGGTCAGGATTCTTGAATTATTTCAACAGAATACGTGCAAGAAGTTAACAAGTTTATTTATTACAATAATGGTTAATCAATATTAATTGAAAATTGTAATAAATTCAAAAACTCTCAACCTTTTAAATTTAGCAATGCCTGCAAAACTACGCGATTGCACTTAATCACCATTCTCTTTTTACACTAACGTAAGTTGCACGAACATGCTACACATATCAGGAGAATCAAACATGCGCACAACATACCTGATTCGGTGTCTTGAAAGATATTCATGACTTGCAGCTCAGATGCTGCGCTCTGTGAGAATATCGTTCAACTGTTTGAATCATTTCCACAGGAACGTGTCGCTCGAGAGCACGGCTCTAGTTCTTACTGTTAAAGAGTGAAGTCTTCCGCAGGAATTGTCTACTTAGCAAATTTGGTTTTAGAAATTGGCTTTTTCTCCACCCAGAATATGCCTACTGGAATGCAAATGAAATCTTAAATTACTATATCGGTAAGCCCAGCTAGCCTAAAGTTACTCAACTCCTTTGAGTAAATAACTGTCTGTAATTCTCTAATAACTGCCGTTAGTATACTGAAATATCAATGTTCTGCGATGAAAAACATCCTTAAGGAAATGTAGAAAAATAAGTCGAATGCAAAATATGCAACAAAAAAAAAAACATGTTTTACAAAACAAAGTCTTCCTGTTTTTCACTTTAATTTTCTCCGCTTGAGCAACGCTACTACACTCGATTAAACTCTGTAGGCGCTCAGTTGTGTGGTTCAGTGCAGTCAAGTCTGCTGGAGAACCACTCGTCCCCCCAACTCCTGCCCAAGAGATGTTCCAGAAAAAATTCAATAAGAATGGCGACGGGGTTGAGAAGGAGAAGGGGTGGAGAGGGAAACCATTACGCGCGGCAGGACGCGACACAGGCGACCGAGTCTCCCGACGAGCCGGGCCGATACTCCGATACCCGCCAGCGCGTCTTCGGAAAAGCTCGCCGCATCGCACTTCTGTTCGCCGCCAGCTCGCGCCACGCCTCTTCCGAGGTCTCTCGCGCGCCGTCCGCTGCGGCGAACTGCCATCACAACATACCGTTACAACACGCCGATGGTCTGGTTTTGTAGCGGCTTAAAAATACTTTTATTAACTCTAGAGTTTTAAAAAAGTGCGTCTTTAGAATAATTTCGCTCCACTCTATTGAAAATGACATTTAGCTTGACAACAGCGAGCATTGCTACATCCAACGAACTTGGCTTCCTTCGTGCAACACCGGCACGAAAGCACATTCGAGAACTTGGCCGACCGCTCTCTTGCCATCCTGAGAGGATTTTTTTTTTCACAGTGGCCAAAATGCGACCAATAAATTCTCCGAAAATATTAATAATTTAATTTTTTCATAATGTACGCCATACAGAAACACAATGCTCGTGAAATTGTGTTTTGTGAAGTCTATTATAAAGATATGTCTGACACAATTAAAAATAAAATTAGCAAGTTATACCTTGACGCTACCAAGAAGCCACTTAAAATTAATTATTTATTAAAAAAAATTGCTAACCAAAACTTTTTCAAGCAATTATAGAAAGAAAACAATGCCGTGCTTAAAGTTATTCAGAAAGGAAACATAAATTATTTTGCAAGATAATTTTAAAAAAAATATTTACAGAAACGCAATACGTAGGCCTACGTAGGCTAAAAACCATTACGAAGCTCAATTAATCAGAGGTTCCGAAAATTGTTTAAGAACAGAATGCATGTCTCACGTTTAGAAACCTCACCCTCAACTCCCGGAAACAAAGAGAAACGTGGTCTTTCACGCAGCAGTTATGACTTGCAGTGGGCAAGCCTAGGTGATATGTGCATGTCCCGAACAGTTCGATGTCGAGTAGGGCAATATTTAAGACGTACTTCTCCAGTTGTTCTCCCGACTGCCATTAACCACCTGCCACCGGTCATCCATGTTCCTTGTGAATACAATCATGCAGCTGTTGTAAAGTGGCAATTACTCATTACGTTATCCAACAATTACGCTGGACATTTGACGGGTACTCTGCGAAACAGTGAAATTTTACTGGAAAACTGTTGAAACTGCTCTAATATGATCTCTTTAGAAGAGATCTAAAGTTTTTTTTAATGAAAGTCAGATGATTCGCAGTAGTTTTAACACTTTCATAATTAGATATAGATACCAATTGTAATGTTCTTATTCGATCACAAGAAGAGCATAAATACCTCGAACAACTCCAAAGCTAGTTAAATTGTTATTTGGTATGACTAACACGACGCCATGCCTGAGGTACACACACGCACCGTGGAGCGGAGGGTGTCGACTCTGTGGTCCCCATGGTACAAGCGACACTCACAGGAGAGGGCCGGTGGAGCTGTGAGGTACACGCCCCTCCCTCACTAACGAGCAGCTCTCTCCTGGGATAGTTTATGACGGTGGGAGTTCGACTGCAACCACCATTACTTCACAGGCAGTGAAGGCTTCCACTAATTCTCCTGACTCCCCGCGTGTCTCGTCTCCCTGAAGTGGCTGCCGCCCCGCGTACACCTGATGGATTGCACTTACGGGTCCTCCCACGCTAGAAAACAAGTTTGGGCACAACAACCAACGATTTTTAATTTTGTCTCAAAAACCATTAGATTTTCTTGTGAGAACTGATTTTATAGTGAATAAAAAATAATAACGCTTTATACTGATGTTATGTTCCTTTAAATCATTTTAATCGATTGAATAACACAGTTTCCAAAAAACGAAATCCTGACATTTTTAAGATTGTTTAGTGACCAAATCCCACCCGCTATCAGGTTAACATGGCTATAGGTATACACAAAGAGGTTTGATAAATATAACTGTGAAACAAAACTGAATGTAATCGCAAGAGTTTCGAAATCACGTGCCTAACCGTGGAACAACTGGCATTTGGGAAAGAGGGGCCATGCACACAGCACGTAAACATGACACGCCTAGCCTCAGTGGCGTAGACGTAATTATGATCCCGAGGGGGGGGGGGGGGAGTTTTATTTCAATATATCTATACATATTCTTTATAATTTCTTTTTACGTATACGCATGCACTTTCATACAAGATACGTAAATAAATAATTCGATGAAGATAATGTCTAGCAGTTTAATGTAATTATTATATTAGTCTTTAATTGCAGTGTTTCTTCCCAGACTGTTCGAGAAAGCCTACGACTCAGCAGTCTGTAAATTAATAGGCAAGTAAACATTCCGACCTCTTGATTCTGGCTCTCGACCGAAGGGTTCCGGGTCGATTCCCGGCCCGTCAGAGATGCTCTATGCGCGGAGATTCCATACTGTGGAAGACAATAGCAACTCCCCATAGCACCACATCGCCCAGTCCACCTTCCTCACACCATGTTGACAGCCCCGTGACAATGGCTGAGGGCCCAAGCCAGTCTCCGGGCTCTTCTGCTCATCACTGCTAGTAACAAGACATGCCTATCACAGATTCTACTTTCATTGGTCAAGTAACCAATGTTTCAAATTTAAAAATATCATAATTTAGTATGTATGACTTACTTATATGTACCTAATTCCAATTTTTCCATTTAAATATCAGTTTAGCGTTGCATAGGGATGATATTCGGAATTATCGTGGGAAACGAACCAGTAGAAAAAGACTCTCCACACATAAGCTGAGTCACGCCCACGGCTTTGGATCGAGCCCGCGATCTGCCCTGCCTTAGCGGTCACGCCCTCGTAAAACTCTTCTTTACAATACATTTCTATTGTACGTCCCTTTGATCTTTCCTTTTTGCTGTTGTGCGCCACATAACAAGGCACTGAAATCAATTACATCAAGTGTAAATTTTCTGTCGTACGTTATCGCTCCGAATATGCTGTTGAGGTAGGCTTATGTTCTATGATTATTAATGGCGGGTTAGTTTGTTATACGTTATTTAAAAGAACTGTGTGAAATTCAATGATAATAACCGTTGGTGCTTTTAGATAAAGGAATCAAAATTAATATTTTAATTAAATGTGTATAAATATACGTGCAACGGAGAGTTAAATTTACTATCACTGAAACACAATAATTTATTCTTAAAATTTTGCCAAAATATTTTTGACAAATTAATTCTTGGGCAAAAAGAATTTTAAAAACTCACTAGGTATTTTGGTACTAAACCATCCCAATCACAATAGATTACAGGATTAAATCATGTTATAACATTTTCTAGTACATATTTTATTTTATTCTTATTTACCAACTAAAATAATCTACTCACTGAACCACACAACTTGGTAAAATTGATTGAAAATGAGTTACATAGTTAAAGTACGGATTCTTCCGTAAAAAAAAACGAAGAGTAAATTTAAGGAAGGAGTTCACTAACTAATCTTGTAAATAAAAAACGGCAATTTTTTTTAAACGAACACTATATGGAAATTTTTTAGTTCAATATAAGTAAATTTCTACGAAAAGTTAAAAAAAAAAAAATGGGAGCTTGTACTTTGTACGCGCCTAGAAGTTATACTTACTTCGCGTGAAAAAAAAAACCTCTTAATTTTGCACGAAACAATAAATATAAATAAAATAATAAAAAGACTGGAGTGATATAAATTCGGGTAATAAAGTATAAATTCAATGAAACTAATTTTTTAATAAATACTACATGCTTATTATAATTTATAAATTTAAATTATTTATCAAACAAAAATTTAATTAATTATATTTTATAATGCAAATAATTAAATTATACATACATGAATATAACATGACTTCTACAAATACACTTGAATATACTGTTCCGAACTGGGAAGCAGGGCCGCGACTGTGCCAGGTACCTGTGCGGGCCTTGCAGCGGTAGTCTGGCCCGGGGCCCCGCACGGCGTCAATGACGTATGCGCGCATACCGTTGGGGATTAGGACCGCCGGGTCTCGCCACACCCCTGCCACCGCACCATCCTTCCTCGGCACTGTAATCCATCTCTGAGTGGCTTGGGAATCCCGCGGGCTTACAGAGGCCGCCGCGTGGAGTGGCGTGAATACTGCGCCGCTATTCTGGATGCTTCAAGCGTCAGGTTGTCCCGGGACGACGCGACACGTCACAACCACTCTGGTATGTTCCAGAAAGACGGCCAACTGGTATAAAAGCGTCGATTCCAGCTATCGCGTGAGTTCCAACCGGTGAGTTGAATGAAGTGCGAGTTGGGCGAGGAGGACGAGCAGCACGACGCGGAGCGACGGGCCCGTGCGAGTGCGACTGAGTGGCGCGAGACTGTGTGTGTGGACAGGTGCGAGGTAAGGGGCAAACAACTGTTGAGCCTAGCTCCAGGGAGGAGTGCGAACTGTGGACTGGACAGATATTTAGAGATTAATGAACAGACTTTAATTATGGCATTTTAATTAGTAATGTGTAAAATGTGTAAAAATCAATTGTGCTATCCTTACGAATCCATTTTCCCCACTCATAATAAAACACTTGTATAAGGTTTAAAACAAAATTATTAATTAATATTCACAATTTGAAAGATTTGAAAACACATATACAATTTTTATTCGTATGTTTTTGGTAACTATGTATCCTTTTAGCTTCCTGTAAAAATTTAGTTGCATGATACGCACGCATAGTGAAAATTAAATCTCATCATTTTTTATAACATTCCTAAATAAGTATAACTTCAAAATTGAAGTTAGAAAATATAAATCAACATTGAAATTAATAGTATATATTTCTACTAATAGGTTTAGTTTTCATGTATGAAATATTAAACACTAAATACTATGCCGGTAATATACCAAAAATATATGAGCATTGTAAACGGGTGATAAAAGGAAATATCAAGTTGAGGAAACAAAAAAATGCCACAAGATATAATATATCAACATCCCTCTTAAAAGATATAACCGCTGTATTTATTAATGTAAATTTTGAATATAAGGTATATATTGCAAGTATTATAGTGGAAAAAAGTTTAATCACTTATAGCGTGTTTGCATAATTTAAGAAGATATTTCAATTATTAATATTTATAAAGCATTGCATATTCAAAATTCCGCCAAAGATTATAAAGTTGTTTTTTTCTTTTTTACTGAAAATCATACAACAGTTGGTAAAACAAGGCACTGAACACACACTGAGTTTTTTTTAGTTACAAAAATTATTTAAACTTTATTTAAACGTTTGTAAGGCGTGTTTACAGTTCCAGACATAATCTGTGTCCTTTATTTGTTTTTACTTTAAACTTTGTTATTTTTAACTCACATAGCACTGTTTTAGATGTTCTAAATTTTATCATTCTATGCCCGTTTTTTCTGCTACAATACATTTAAATTGTAAAACTATACTGTTGCTAAATATATGAAAGGTTTAAACATGTTGTAGGCTTGGCTTGGATGCAGAAGATTTAGAGATCTAACAAGTAAGAAATTCACAAATGAATTTAAAATTTTTAAATAGCCCATATGGTTGAATGCATAGTTGATGTTTTATGTGCTTGATCTGCTAGGTTAAAAATTCCACAAATTGAAAACCTACCTGGAAAATATATTTTCTTGTCTTGTAGTTACAATAAAATAAAGCAAACAGTGGCTTCATTATTTTTAATGATATGCACATTTATAAGCCTAAATGAAATGCTCTGATTTCCTTTTACAAAGAAAATGTCTCAATATTTACTTTTTAATTATTTGAAACACACATTATGTTAAATTGTTTCATTCAATTTAAGTTTCAAGATAACCTTTAAACTTTTTCAGTAACCTACAAAGCCGGCATAATCATTAAAAATGCAAGGAATCTCTTTAAAGCCTGTACTCCAAAGTGCGACAGAAAGGAATTTAACACTAAGGCACAATTATTGTCGAGTAACTTTCTTTGAAGGAGTTGGGGTACCGCCAAAAGAAAAGTCGATCATAGGGCTCCCTGGCTGAAAAAAAAAAGTTAACCGTTGCAATACACTACTCTTATCAGGAGCAGATACAAAACATTTTTCGGGGTAAAGTTGCATTTCTGAAAAGTAGAAAAAAATCCATATTTAATCATGTGTATTCCAAAAAAAACTTCTATTACTATTGGCACTAAAACACTGATATATGTTCCTACAGTATTAGCCTCAGGTGACGTGGCATCTCACACAGTTGAAAGTGCAGGTGTTACTAGTTCAACTTGCGTCGCCGAAAATAACATATTGTCTTCACTGATATTTGGCAAAATTTTTATACCTTCGAAGGGGTGGAGGGAATAACCCCCTATCAACCCTCCCAAGCGACCGTCACTGACTAGTACATCCGCGTATTTCATAGCGCCCGGGTAACAAATCAACCAGAACCCCAATCGCGGACACACAATACCTCTCCTTGTACTTCCAACCATATTACAATGAACTTTAGGAACACGGTTTAAAGCCGAATCCCGGTGAGACGGGGCGGCGAGTTCGCTTGCGATATGGACACATTTTCCGGTTTGCATTTCTATTCAGCGCTCCACAAAGCACCTCTGCCCTTCCAAACCAACCGAAAAAATGGAATCACCGGCAGAATAAACTGGACAGAATTGTTTACACAGCCTGTGTCCGTGCACCGGAAGGACGTACGGACAGAAAAGCCGTTGTACGACTGCGAGCGAAATAAAAGCGCGCGGAATGGCAGCTGCCCATTCACGCGAGGCAGTAATTTCATCAGCCACGTATTCAGGCGCACGCGAGCATGGTGCGTGTGGATAAATAACAACGTGCGGAACACGGGAGGGGGCAGACTCTGTTCGGAAACAAGTGATACAACACATACAAATAGAAGGGAGTGCATAGTGGAGGTGATTGATGTACACGCCCGTCAACGTCTCTAACCATTTACTGGATCCCTGGTAATAAACGAGGTGATCACAAGCAACTGGTTTATTTCGCGTGTTCCAATGGGGCCATCTTTTACTTCTATATCCTCTACAAAGTTCAAAACAACGTTCAAGTCTTCACACTTTATCCACACTTTATTCAGTATCTTAGTGTAATGGTTTACTAGATATTTTTCACAGGCTGGCTTCTTTGGTCAATCTTAATTTTTTTGTCCTCAAATGTTTGAGCAACCTTACAAACAGGTCTTTCAGTCTTCCTCTTTCCGTGGTTGTCGTATAATAGGCTCTATGACACCCTCGGTACCCTGCAGTCCGTATGTCCAGCCACTCTCCTTGGTATAAAAAGGTTTGGCCCTTTTGGGTATCTCCCTGTGTTGCTATTAACTTGGTCAAGCTATTCAGTAAGTTATCTCTTTGTATAGCCTACTTCGTCTACGATGGTGAGACAATCTGAATTCTGTTCAAAATTTTGTCGTCTAAAATGGATTAAAATTTTGACGTATTTTTATTCAAAGACTTTCCTCTTATTCATTACCCCTTTCAACTGCGCCGTTTAAAAGAATAGGTGACAACTTATCTTGTTGTCTGACTCCCATTTTGAGAACTCGCCCAAGGCATATTTAATGATGTTCGTGGTCTTGGGTGGCATTAGCAGTGGTCTAGATTACAGATCCATAAACAACCTGGAGTTTCCTCTACGCGATTTTCTATGTTTGATAACAAGGGCAGTTTCAATCACTTGAACACTACTGTTTGGTGCGTAGACTTACTGCCGCACTATCGTCTTAGCGATAGGATAGCTATAAGTAGAGGAATAACGTCCCAAATGTAGCATCCAAAAAATATTTTTGTCAGTATGAACCTCAGTAAAAATAGTTCGTTTAAAAAATATAATATTTTAAAGTCCAATAAGTGTCTCATTAGTGTTAGCAATATTTTATGTCATTAAAAAAAAGGTTTAGTTGAGGCAAAAAAGTTTTTTCTGTCTGTAAAAAAAAAATTTTTGCTGTCTCTATTTACAAAAAATGTTTGTGAGATTACCAACTGGTTGCCAGCTGGTTTTCATAGTTTACTAAAACCGTCTACGCAGTTTTTTTATTTCTTTCCCTTTCTAACTAAAAGCTTAAGAAATATTAATAACGAATGACGCTGTATGACCTCCATAGATACATGTCATTGTTAATTTCCCCTTAAATATATATTAGTATGATTTCCAAACTCACCCACGACTTTCATTGGTAATTCAGTGCCCTTGTTGTAAATATGCATAATAATTACTTTGCTTAATATTTAATTTTACTTTGCTGCTACTTCCTCTCTAAGCTCTATACAAGCTCTCTATATATTAAAATACTAGCTGCAGTACCCGGCAGACGTTGCTCTGCCAGTGTATAGTTATTTACCCTCAAATATCTAAAAATGGATGCTCTGCACGTAATCTAGACTCTATAAAGTGTAAAAATGAAAGATTACTAGTAATTAAACAGATTCCATTATCTAGCTAATGCTCGGCATGCGTTGCAATGCCTTATTCAATTTTGTTTTGTAATTTGTTTGAAGTAGGTACACATATACAAAGCATCTCTCTATCCCTCAAAGTATATATCTATATCTCTTTTTATCTCTATCCTCATCTATATATACACATATATACATCTATACATCCCACTATCTATATATCTCTCATCTATGTACAAATATCTATAACTTTCTATATATGCCTCTATATAGCATTATATCTATATATCTCTTTAAAACCATTTCATTCTCTATTCCTAGCTCTATCTCCCTCTATCTCTCTGTATCTATCTCACTATATATATCACTCTATCTCTCACTGTCTCTCTTTTATATTTAGTTCAATTGTGTCATGCGTGCGCATTCATACAACGACAACAGACGAACTGCCGCTATACAATATTAAATACACACATTTGTTGAAACGATTCGTGCACCACCTAGTTAGTTAGTTAGTTGTACTAACTCAGAAACATCGTGGGCATGCACATAACCACTCAACGAAATTTCATCGCACGCATAGGGACGAACGAACGAAAATTCAAAATTTGACGGACGTCCTAAATGATAGCGCGTTTAAAATTCAAGGCAACGCCATCTATTGTTGATGTTCAAAATTGAACTGTTATTAGCGCCGTTAGTTCGCTAGCTGCTGCGCGCTCCACTAAGCGGACGGGTCTCGCCAAGGAGAAGGATAAAAAGTTGCCAGATCTTACTATATGACCGTGTGGCGGACATAGAGAAATGACACACACTCACTGTTTGTGTGTTTATGACCTAAGGTTTTCTGTTATAAAATTTAATTAATTACTTTTTCACTCCATTCGGGATATAATTTAATAGTAATATGTGGCCTATGTGTTGTTCCAGGTTATGAGCTAGCTGTATGCCAAATCTCATTAAAATCCGTTCAGTGGTTCGGGCGTCAAGGAGTAAAAAGCATACAAACTTTCGCTTTTATAATATTAGTAGGATAAATATAGTGCAAAGATAACAAGGCTATGTATGAAGGATTTTCATACCAGTAAATTAAAAAAATCTATTTGTTAGGTTAAATATTGTTTTTTTCTTTACTCTGGAAGATATAATATTAGTTTACGAAAGTACACATTTACAGAACATAAAACAAAACAAACCAATTCAATAATTGATATACATACAAATATTACGCATATCAACAACGAATGTAACATAAAACACTCTGAATATGATCTTTATTGAAATAAATTTATTTGTAATATATATATATAAATTTCCTTTAGAAAATTTAGAAAATCTAGGAATTAGATTCTCGGGGTTTTGTTTTTACATGTTCAGTAAATTACCATGCTAATCTAAGTCAGGGTTCACACAAAGGCTTTCTTTCAGACCACTACGATATTTGGACAAGCACAAATAAACTAACAATGTAATGAACGTTTGTGCATCAATATAAGATTTGTAAGTACTAAATTTGCTTTTCTTAAATATATTAAATTAAGCTTATTTTGAATTAAGCTTCAACATGGAAATCATTTAGGAAGATATAAGAATTTCGATGCCTTCCTTTTAGCATAGTCAGTTTGGCTTACCCAATCCAATGTGGACTATTCACACACAACAAAAAGGTTTTTTCACTAATTCTAAAATCTAAACCAAAATTAAATTCAAAATGTATCGTCAGATACTACTACTAAAGACCTACACTTAACTCTTGGGCTAGGACCTATTCTGAAGCTAATTTAATTAATTCCTCAACAGCACAAGGAAAAAAACTTTAGGCTTCTATAAGCCCCAAAAGAGTCTCTTCCTTCTCAAAAGAACAGATGTTCCTTAACATTTTAAAACTTCCAATTAATTGATAAGTGTTTCTTTGAAATCTACTAAAAAATTACTGATATATTTATTTGTCAATTGACTGCTGAGCATAAAACGTTTGTACATGCTACTACAAGGCCTATATGAAATATTTTTCCTTCAATGCTAGTTCTCACTCCAGTGAAAAATACTTAGTTTATAAATGTGAGTAGGTTTGAAAAAATGGTATAATAATGATGCAATAAATTCCTGTTACTTGATTAGCAATCTTGGGGCACTTAAAAATTGCATGAGCGTTTGGCATCGCAGCTGCGAGCATATTTCTCCGCAATCCCCACCTCTCTTCGCAAACACTGATAAACCTTGCATGCGCCAGAGCGGGAATAATTGAAATGTCCGGCGGGGAAGCGGGGTGTGGCTGATTGTGTTTCTCCCGGGTTCGACGAGCGCCGGGAAAAAGGGAACGGTAACTCGCGGAGGCTGTGTGCTCTCGCACTCACAGCGCACTGGGCACGCAGCGCCGCCTGCTTGTTTGCGCGGGAAAACCTTCCAAACAACGGAGCGCAAACCTTCCACGTTCCGTGTTGCAGCTGAAACTCGTGTTCCGGAAAACAAAAATTAATTAATCAACATTTTTTACCATCCAAAAATATTATTATTATTGTAGATATGATGAAGTTATTTTTATTCATTTAAGTTGACTGCCGTGCTAGCAAAGTTTTCGTGGAAATATTTTTACTTACAGAATAAATTAATATATTTCTAACATTTTATTGGTAGTTTCCACTCGTGACGAATCGTATCAGCGTTTAGATTTCCAGCTAGAGTTACAAATATTATATGTTGAGATATGCCCAGCCTGGAGTATGGTTTTGCCCACGTAGATCCAGCTGCAAGCGGCGCATGACAGGACAATGCCGCCCCACACTGGGGACAGACACAGCACCGAGAAGGCGTCAGGAGTCGAATGGGGCAGGTGGCCAGTTCCCTCCCTGCCTCCTCGGTGGACCACACGGCCGACAAACATACATTACACAAAGCGGTGAAAGTACCTCCAGTACTGGCAGGCCGATGACAGGTCAGTCTGTATACTTGGCGAAAGAGAGTGCTTAATGATTTATGAGTAGGTACCTGCAACATACGCGGTATCACTGTAGTCAGGCTGGAATGCATGCCATCATATGCTTCAACTGCGGTACCATTAATTCACGATAACTTTTGGCAGATCCAAAAAGACAAGAAACCAATAACAACATTACGTAATTCAAATGATCCAGTCTCATGCAATCCAAATGGAAGGTAAAACGCGATAGCAGCCAATGGACAGTGAGTGTACACCGACTTGTTTGTGAACGAGTGTGTAGAGTTCATTCCGGTAACATAAAATAATGCGAATTTTGCCGGTCGTTAATTCTTAAGTACTGGAAAATGTGTTTATGTTAATCATAGAAACATACCAATTAAGCTGGTTCAACGAATAAGTTAACCACTACAATTCTTCTATATTCGAGTCAATATTATTTTGTGTTATTTCCTTGTTGTTTAGGCCTACATGCTATTTTTAAATTGATATATGTATATTTTTTTGTTGAATGGATGGAATTTGGTCATTCCACCATTACCAGTTATTGTTGGTTATTCGCTCAAAGTAATTTTTAATATTGTCAAAACATTTAGAACAGAACTAAAATAGCAAAATAGTATATATTTTTTTAACTAAGCCTAATCAATAAATAAATGCGTGAAATCTTGCTCTGCTAATAGTTTCGATTTTCAAACCACCAGCGACACAGGATTTAAATGTGTTGCAATATTACGAGTGTATAACAGAGTGTTCGTAATCCTAACTGTTTTGGAAAGCACATAGACTATCTGCTTTAATGAAAATATTTTTCTAGTACTATGTAATATTGACTACGATGTTTTAACGATTATTTGCCAAAGTCATATATGACATCGCTTCCAAGAAAATGTATAACACAGCACTTATGCATTTGGTTTGAATATTTGTTTTAATATCTAAACCAATAATATATTTAAAATGAGATAGCTTAGCTACTTTTTTTCGCATTCAAAACAACACTACTTAACTATAACAAAGTTTAAAAAAGGCCAAAATCAAAATTTTTAACAAATTACTTCACCATTTATTTTTGCATAGCTTTGTTTAAAATACTTCCCAAAACAGTTTACTTCCAGCGTATCGTTAAGACTCATAACATGTAAATTCCTAAGAGTTGTTATCTTTTCTAAAAAAAAAATCATCGTAAAAAGCTTACGAAACGGCCCCCATAAACTCACTCCATTTTAACTTTCATAACGGAAAACGTTTTCTTTCACAAGAGTTTACGAAATAATATTTAGTTTTACGGCTGCCGCTGTTTTATGGATAGCTCCATAAACCACAGGAGATAAAATACTAAAACACAGCACATGCTGCGGCAGTGGATGCTGTCCATAACCTAGGCGGGGTGAGTGATCACGCATCGGAACACACCAGTGGATTACCAGCGGGGTCTTCTTATTGCGTTAAACGCAATTCATATAAAAGGATTGGGGACATTAGCCTCAAACATTTGAAATTATTTCCATTCATACCAGTCCAGCAATTATAAACATTAAACTTTAAGAATCTAAAGGCCTTCTCAAATCACGAACAAACGTGCATGTCTCGACTTAGCATAACAATGCATTAATTTATCAAAGGAATAACTAAGCTACATGTTCTCGATACTAATAATAAAACTGTTCGAAGTAAAAACTCTGTACATGGTATGAATAAAGACAATAATTAGAAACTCCTTTTAAAATTATTTACAACCAAAATTATTTCCTTGAAAATTTGTTTCTGTTCCGGCACATAAACTATCTATATTCAAAAAATCATGTCGATCCGTTGCTACGTTACTGTGTGAAAGAAGTACAAACAGTTAAACACCCTTCTGCATTTATAATATTAGTAGTGATAAGATTTTTGATTCGTCTTCTGAAATAAATTCCTGTATTTGCCACTTCTATAAGCGAGAGTTCTTGCGTCAGTTATGAAAACCATCCGATATACAGTGGGCAGTGACAAATGTGTTAAGGCTGTAAGAAAAATTTCACACTCTGAAACGTCGGCGAACTGCAAAAAAAAAACTGATTTAAAAGATCTAGACCAGTTTCATGACCGCAAGCGAAAGTGAAAACACGAAATAATTCCAATTACTGAACGAGATACGAGATTTCATATCACTATCTAACATACACAATATGTTGTAACAGCTAACCTCCATATAGTTTAATCCGACTAGCTAGAATGTTTCATTGAGATAAGCATTTACACAAGCCCGATACAGTATTGATTAGAGTTCGCTCTAGGTTTAGCTTTTGCTTAACACTATATTATTGCTTTAACTTGCCTACCGAAATCTCTGAATGTTGAATTAAATCGTCATTTGAGAACTTACATTAATAAATATGAAAATTCGCTTGTGGACTAGATTGTGTCCAATGTTAATTCATTTTGTTTGTTATGTTCGAATGAAGTAGTTATGCTATAAACATTACAGTCCAATTTTCGAAGAATAAAAACATTATTTGTGTATTATTTTGGCTATTCTTGTGCTATTATGTATTTTGTCCTGTTAATACTACTTTTTATACTACACTACCAAATACAGCAACATTAATTTTTTGAAGGCAAACAAACAAAATTTAAAAAAAAAAGTTGTCATGTGTAATGTTTATGTTTGTTGTAGACAGGCCGTTGTGCTAATTTTGTGTTGTTAAGTGGTTATCGCTATAACTATGTAGGTTTATTGTAGTCGGACATTACGCGGCACCTTAACCTGAAAAAATGTTTAATTTTCAATTGTAGCTACTAGTTTCCTGATATTCGACGTTTTACGATATATATGCATACAAGTGATGCCAGCGAACCTGGCGGTGTGGAGTGTATCTATGTTTTAAGTGCGTTAAAATTGGTTTACATAAGTGGCATCTAGCGACGTGGAGTGTAAACTAGCTTGAAAGCAATGCAGTAACGTGTCTCGCGCTTCGCCAATGATAATTGGCCAGAGTTTCCTATAATGTCCTATTACTATAGTTGATATAGATAATTAAAGTTAATGACCAATTTAAATTACTATAGTTGATATAGATAATTAAGGTTAATGGCCAATTTAAAAATTCCAAGTTAGATGTAGCGAATTTATTAAAAAGACATTGAAACTAGAAAGTTTTATAATATAAATAAAACGAATAATTTACTTTATTCAATTGCAAGTGACAGAAATTACTTTTTGGCCAGCAAAAAAGATACAGTAATCACAATTTTGACAAAGAGAAACTAAACAATGTGTATTTATTTTCCTTTTTTATACATTAGTAAAATTTAATTACAAATGTTTGTTTAAAAAATGTTTATTGCGGTGTAATAGACAGCTCTTGACATTTGGTATTTGAAAAACTACGTAGTTCTAAATGAAGTGTGTGGAGCGCGCGCAGTTCTAGTGGCTCAAACGATTACTAGCTGTCAAGCTCGGTAGAGAGCAGTAGATACACTTTTTCTGCAGAGACCAGAAATAAATCGTGCAGGTAGACAATAGATATATATAGACCTATTCATTATGAATGTGCATTTATCTGTGTCTCTATACAACAATTCTTGAGGGAAGCCTAAGATGTAGAAAGGGTTGGGACCATGCACAAAAATGCCCAAGGATTTCAGCTTAGACGAACTTCGGGATTTTGTTTTTCTTTTAAAAATACGCGTGGGTATAATGACATGGAACAACTAGCAATGACAAAATAAAATTGTTTCAGAGATGCGTTAAGAAAACATCCATAATACATCGTCTAAGTTTTCGAAACCTAGATTATCGTGTCAACTGAAAATAGTAAACCTTAGCTTGATGTAACAACAGTCTGTGATTTTATATACTCCTTCAAACATAACCGAGAGAGATAGGCAAAATAAAGAATAAGACAGAAAATGTGCACATGCGCTTGTTTCTGAAAATTACATATAGGTATCCTACAGTCAGCTGTGAATGCCTTGAATTTTATACTTGATACCAGCGCACACGCGTTTCTTTCAACCAACAGCGTAGAGATTCCCGCATTTCTCGCATAGATAGCGCTACCTGTTATGAATTTCATATTTCGTTCAGAGATTTGGCGTGTTCCAAAGTGCAAAATTGTTTTAAGAAACAGTAACACGAGCAGTATTTCTTTATGGCGTGACAATTTCAAGAGTGAGTAATATTTATTGTTAATTTATCATTATTGATTGATCAATAATTATTGATATCCTGATCAGTTATTTGAAAGTAAGTAATAATTTTGTGAATTCCTGTAACAAATTTATAATAAATACAAAAGAGGTTAGGATTCTTAAATACTTGAAAAATAAATGGAAGCCTAAAAACCCCACGCTGTGTTATTTTGAGAAAGTTGTCTTTGAGTTGCCAAAGGAGTTTCATTTCTATCACGTTTAGTGAAAGGGGACGCACCACAACGCCGAAATACCACAACACCGAACGTACAATAACGCCGAAAACCATAACGCCGAATGCCAAATTGAATACAACGCCGACAGCTATAAAACTGCTGTGTACCACAACGCCGAAATACATTAACGCCGAAATATGTCATTGCAGGACGGCCACAAAGGTTAGGTTAGGCTAGGTTAGGCTAGCCTAGGTTAGGTTAGGTTGTGGTATTTCGGCGTTAAGATACATTTAAGAAACAAACACATTCATTCAGTTGTTTTTCGTTTTGCTCCTGTGTCCCCCCCCCCTCCCACAGCATTATTTTTTGGCGTTACTGTATTTCGGCGTTGTGGTACACAGCAGTTTTCTATCTGTCGGCGTTGCGGTTAATTTGGCATTCGGCGTTATGGTATTCGGCGTTATTGTACGATCGGCGTTGTGGTAACGATCCTTAATGAACTACAAGCGCTCTTTTTTTTAATCGGTTACCTCATGAAGTTAAAGTGGGTGATGTGTAATTTAGTTAAGGAAAAATGTATCTCCAAATACACAAATTCGAAGTTATAAAAAAGTTATAAAAATAGGGATATTTAACTAAACTAGAAATTAAACAGGCTTTCGCAATATTCCAACCTATAACGGTTTTGTAATAATTAAAAAAATATTTTTTACACATGACACCGTATTGTGTTTTATTAGACTACGCTTTATCTCGTAGTTCAAACTTCAAGCAAATAATGGTGGAGTGGTTCAGAGCTGCCCGCCACGAACTCTTGAACCTTTGTAGCTGCCACCGAACACATGACGCCTACTCGAGCATTCGCGTGTTCTTGAATACTAGACTTTTATACTAGAATTGTTGTGAATAGTAAATACATTTCACAGTTTTCGTAGGTGAAAAAATAAACATTAGCCCTGAGTGTTCCGTTAAACCCGAAACAAATACGAAGAAGAAAAAAAGGATAAATATGTTTTAGTCTGTACAATAAAAACGTTTACTAATGGCATATTAAATGAAGTAGTCAGTGATCCTAATATGAAGTCAGATTAGGTGAGCAACAGTTCCATACAGATATCCATAAACTCAAAATACTTTAGGTAGATGGTGGGACATTGCCGTTTCTTACATATTAAATAATAAATAACACTTTTCCGTTTAAAATTATGTATATCAGAGCGAAACATATTACGCTGTGTTACTAATTATTAAACTGTCACCCTTAAATAAGAGATAAATATTAGCCTATACCAAATATTTATTTACAAGTAAACACGTAAAGCTAACTCAAGCAGTTGATATTTTTGCTTAGGTAAATTCAACAAGGTTAATATGTAGACATGTTTCTTATTATTAATTCATTTTGTTGCTTTACATTTCGTTAAGGGTTACATCCCATAATCTATTATTATATAAAGAGAGAGTGAGTTTATTTGTATGAGTAAACTCAAACACTCCTGTACATATTACAAAAAGTACTATGACTGTTGAAACGCAACATTACTTAAGCTGAACACATACATCGATTCATTATGTTTACTTTTAAAATATCCATAAGATATATAAATATTTGTTACTAAATCAAATAAAAAGCGATCACATAAATGTCTTTCTGCAAAATTATAAATGAAATTTTTATTCTATATTTAAATGTAAGCAGTACTTATGCTAGTTCCCATTTTCACTGCTATTGTGGCCATGCGTTATCCTTATAAATAGGTTTCCTTAAGAATTTTTGGTTTTTATAATGCATGATAGTTACTCCAATGTTACGTGTGAAACGTATTATGTAAATTTTTGTGTAACGAGTTAGGTGTGCGCAAAGTATTGCCGCCAGGAGGCATACTTCCCGCCTTCCATTGCCCCTGGAGGCGAGGCCACCTTTCTACTTTTCCATCACCGTGTGGGCCTGTCGCTACTTTCAGAAGTTGGCTGCCTGCGCCGGCCATGACGTCATCGCCACGTGACCAAGTGGCGACTACTGTAAGGACATTCTAGAAAGAAACGGTCGTTACGAGGCTAGCTGGTATAAACAGGGGACCCCAGCACGCCGAGAAGCAGAAGCAGAAACAGAGGAGAAGGGTGTGTGTCGAAACTGCCTTCGCATCGCACCAAATCTCGCCCGATCGCGGTCACGCAACGTCACGCTGCCCTGCGGAGGGGCAGCTGGATTTAGACATCGTCGTCTGGTAAGACACCAATATTTATTTTACAACAAGGACTTAGCCCATCTTCGCAGAACCTGGATCAAGTGAAGACGTGACGAGTAACGCGCACGCGGGGTCGTACGAGTTACGTCTACAGTGGACATGTGCAATGCGACTATATTTCGGGAACTTGGTAGCAAGTAAGCCAAGGAAACTGAGTCAGAGTTTATAATCTAACTAACTTGTTGCTACAGAAAACCATCAACTTTTCATTTAGGTGAAATACATCATTGAAACGTAAGGCAGTCGTGTAAATAAGGTCGGCAGGCATAAGATGCGGGCAGCTGAAATATTTAAGTATTTTATTAACCTCAGGATTGACACAGGACGAGTGACGAGCGAGCCGGAGCATCTTTCCAAGGAGTTTTGTTCGCTGCTGTACGGAACACGAGCGTCATGTACGAGGTAATTCACGTGGACTAGTTGGAGACTGTGCAGCTGCGAGGTCACCGGGTGAGTCGGCAGCCGAGGCGCCGGGTGCTGCAGCGACGAGCGGGGTCCAGGCAGCGAGGACATCGCGGGGCGAGTAGGCACAGCCAGCGAGTGTCCACTCGCTGTGCGGACTTGTCTGTGCCTGCCACCCCACGGCAGTGACGCCATAATACAAGGCGAGTGCCGTTTTAATTTAACGCACTACTGCGAGTGGGTATACGCTAGGACAGTTATACCAAGGGAAAATATATATTATATCAACAGTTAATTATTTTCTTAGATTTCCCGATAATTTTTCTGATCGTAATTTTTCAGACATTTGAACGATACATTTCTCAGGTAAGAAGAAATCATTTTCTAATTTTTTTAAAATTGTTTTAATGAAATAATTTAAATAATATTGTGCTGTCACTAACTTTTTTGTGGTTTATAATTATGACAGCCGAAGCATTTCATAAAGTTCAGTTTTGATTAAAGTTCGTGCGAACTTTTATATAATATTGTATAGTCTTAATTACGTTTTCAGCAAAGTGTTGTTACTTAAAGTAATATTTAAAGCAAAAGCCTTAATTATGTACATTCAGTTCTCACGCCGTTAATTCAGTAAATGTCTTGTAATATTTAAAGCCAAGGTCTTTTTAAGTAATTTTTATTTAAGCTTATATTCGCAGCTGTGCAATTAAGTATTATTTTGTGTTCGCAGAAAGTCAATTGTTCATGAGTACCTACAACTGTACTACGAGACCAAGTGTATGAACCAGATAACATGTTTACTATTTATGTTTGTTTGAAATTTGGTTTGAAAATAAAAATATATCTAAGCAAAGCACTTCTCTCATTCACTAAAACTATCGTCTTGTGTTGTACCTCCCGCGGTACAGCACTGGGCAGGGCTACATATTACTTTATATACCCGTGCAAAACAGATTAGCTTGTATAGTTATTTAAAATATACGTTAAACACAGTGGCTTCACTTTCATAAAATAAAATATTTATACGCCATACATTTTGCTAATAAGCTGGTAAATTTACATTAATAATTTTTTGCTACATTAAATAGAACTAAATGTATTACAAAGTTTAAAATTCTTAGGTTTAAAAGATAGAGCTTATATTTATTTTAGAAAAGAAATTTAATATGTTTTATTTGGATTTTCTACGCAAAATAATTTTTGACATGACAACGTCTAATAAATCGATGAACGCCGGCTGCACGCACGAAAAAGTGTCCCACTACGGATGTCCCACTACGTATGTGTCCTGTTTGCTCATTGTACGCATGCGTGGCATCTCTCTTCCACTCGATTGGAACAACTATCGATTTGACTTTTCAATCATATTTTCGTCGTTTGAATTATTAATAATATGTAATTTAACGATCGTCCACCGATTTTCAGCACAATCGGTAGGGTTATTTAAAAGTAATGTTGAATATTCAAATACGTTTTGAACCAACAATGGTGTTTTACAGTTACACATAATAATTTAACTTACACCCGGGATATTTTGCACAATGTTTTAAAAAATATTGTAACATATTATAAATAAGTATGGTGTATTTGGGAGGCGTATTTGTTATAAAATCGTGTTATAAAAACTAAATAATATTATTCCCCTTCCGTGAACAAAATTTTTATATATATGTATATATTATCTGAAACTGTTATATTTTAAGTATGGCCTCGTGGCCGAACGGTCAGCGTAGCTAACTTCCAATCTAAAGATTGTCAGTTTGAATCCCGGAAGCTGCGAATTTTTTTGTACTTGTAAAAATAAATACGGCGCACGCAACATTTCAAAAGTAATAAATATATTTGAATTAATGAATGCAAATAAAAGTAAATTTATTAATTAAATTGTACATTTCATTTCACTCCTTTGTATCCATACAAAATGGTGATAATCCAATAAAAGTGATTCAATTTTATTCATAAAAGTATGCAGAGGTAGATTTTATCATACAAAAAATAGAAAAATTTAAAAAAAAATTTCTTCCTCGAAGAATATAATATTTTTAATGCCTAAATGGTTTGGTTGCAAAAACCTATTACGGCTCAGTCTCAGGCCGAATATGATATTTCCTTTTCTTCTAGATCAATAATTTCATCAATGTGTTGTTATGACGTTGTCACGTTAAACTATCGTCCGTAAACCGACTTTACAGACCTTTTTTTTTTACAATTTGATATTTTTGAATGTTTTAAATTTCTCGTTAAACAACGAAACTGCTTTGTCTTTGACCAATTGCACTTCACTTAGACTAGTTTTCACCTCCGCTCTTGTTGGTCGCCGCAGACCCGCGGACACTGCCTGCTCGGAGCTGACACAAGAACACGTCGCGAGGTGGGTATCGACCTTAGCTTGATCGACGAGCTAATCGAGGCTGGTGCAGCGCCGAGAGATTAATCTCATTACCGACCGCCTCCCGACGCGACCGAACAAATGCGCGTCTGCGGCCGACAGCACCAGCGGCATTTACGTCTGACAACTTAATTAGGCGGGCCCTGTACTCGCTTCTCGGTCCAGATGACCCTGCGGCAAGAAGGAGGGGAGGACCATTTTTCTTGCCGCAGACTATGCCGCAGCTCCCCCCTCCGACGGCAAAGGCCGGATACTTTCTTCTCCCTGGCGGAGTTGCCGAACTAGCGGCGCTGGTAACGGCGTGTGAAAGCGGGCGGGGCGGGGACCGTAATTAATGCTTTTTTTTTGTTGTTGCTTGCGGGGGCGGACCGAAACTTCCTGAACAACGCCGCAGAGGAGGGCCCTCGCTAGTTCCTGGCAATCCCCCGAAATACACCCACCTTATTAGCAACCTCCCCTCCCCGCTCAGGCATACCTCCTCACCTCACCGCACGAGGCAGGGACCTGCGCCGCACAGCGCTCTTCAACTCCACCCACGCTTTCAACATGGGTGACAACTAACTTTAGAAATAGTTTATGGTCATTACGTCTCATTAAATGCGCAATGTAATATTTTGAAGTATTAAAAATATTCGTGTTTAAATAAACATAAAATTACAAAACACTTTCGCAGTAGGAACATTATTACATCTATAATCACATACGTTATTAACCCAGAACAAAAACATTTTTTTTTACATGGTGAAAGAATATACAAGAAGCATGATTCGGTTATCCTACACAGGTTTTCTTGACCGAGAAGCTTTTTTTTTTAAGGTTAATTCCTTGATGAAAATGAGAAAAAAAAAAAAAACATATACAGTCCAGAAGATGGCGGGAAGTCAACTTATATTTTTGCAAAAAATGTATTAATAATTTTAGACACAATTAACGCAGTTTGATGCTACCTAAGAATCCCCAGGTATGCAGGTATACTTGCGTAAGACGAGGATTGTATCTCCTTGGGCGTGACCTTAAACGCCTCATGACTCGCACGTATCGTCAGAAGGTGTCTGGCATCGCAGTGACGCCAGGAGAGCTTCTTGCCTTATGCTCGGCCCCGCAGCACGGCAGCAGAAGATTGCGCTGTTAGAGCAAAGGGCGCGTGAATAAAGAGAATGATAAAACCCTCTTTCTTTCGCCGCTACTTCCCCGGGCTAGGAGCGGGACTTTGTTGCCAGATAAAAATGCTCTCTCTTTGATGATGTTAATTTCCAGAGCACGAGGCTGCAACCATAATTCCCCCTCCCCCTGCTCATTACCCGAGGCGTGTAAAAATAGGGCGGGAGCTGAGAGCTAGGGAGGGGGGGGGGGTGGTTTATGACTGCGTGCCCCGAGGGCTGCGAAGGGCGGACTATTACCTCCCGGCCAGGAGCGCGGCGTTGCGGACAGTAAAACTGTAGCACTCGGTGCGTGCCGCTTTGTCTGGCTCGGCCGGCGCTGCTACCTTTACGACCGCCTCGCCGCTACACTTCCGCCCGCCAGGCGCCTGCGCGCATGCGCTGCGACACTTCTTATCTCGAGCATCTCCAGCACAAGCATCATGTTTCTGTTCCTCAACACTGCACGTCGCTGCAATCGCGCAGCAGCTCAGTCGCTCTCTACATTTCATTTATTTTAATCATTATTTTTAAAAACAATTATACATTTAATTATTAATTTTAAACAACACGACCTATCTGAAATTTTTTGCAACACGACCTTTCTGTAATTTTTTTGCAATGGAAATGTGCGGTAGAAACCCTATTGTCATACATGTTTTTTTTGAAGTTATACTTATTTAGGCGCGTTATGAAAAAATAATGAGAGTGAAATTTTAAGATGCGCGCGCATCACTGTAACACAAAATTAACAGGTTGAAGCTGCCCGCTAAACCGCTCATTAAGTCTCGAAAAAAAGCTACTAACAAAATAGAAATAGAACCTCTATTAGTCGCGCATGTTGGCGCGCTCGTCGCCTCTGATCACTGTTTTCAAATTTATAATATTTATCCACATGTTTCTAGTTTCTACATTCAAAACACGTGTTTATTTTTATACAAGTGCGAATCATATATGTGCTGATAAATTATATTCAGTGGTGATTTAAATTGAATATTTTGATTAATATTATTTACTATTCGTAAATATTAGTAAAAAAATTGTGCCTTTATACATTTTCAAGTGTTCCAATATAATTAAGGTTAACTCTCCGTATGTATTATTTATCCATATAAATTAAATATTATTATTTAATATAATTAATACTAAATATTATTATATTATTAATGTTAAAGAGATATTATTGGTTATTTAATATTTACAAAATAAAGAAATAAATTTTATAAAACATTTAATAAAAAATTTGTGATAAAAATAAAATCTAACATCAAATTAAATAATAATTTTTAATATTTGTTATAAAATTGAATAAATAATAAATATTTATAAAAATAAATGAACAAATTTAATGAAAACTTTTAATAAAAATGAAAAGTGAATATTAAATTAAGAAAATAATAATTATTTAAAAAATGAATAAACTTAAATTAAATTTTTGAATTTAGTATTAAAATAATTTATTTTCCTTTAAAATATTAAATAATCAATAATAAATATTAAAAATTAAGAATATTATAATATTTAGTACAAATAATGTTATTTATTTATTATTCTCTAAATTTTATTTTTTAATTTTTCAAATTTGAACTGAACTTTATTGACTGTGTTGACTATCTTTTTCCAGGTATTTTATTATTTTATTGTAATTAATTATTTGCATGCAATTAAAAACTATTTGTAATGATGCCAAATAAGTATATTTTCTCACGCGCGTACATAATACACGCACCCATTTTTTTTTATCATGGTCAATAGACCCCAAAACCATCGTCAATTTATAAGTTCGTATGTATATATAGCTATAATATACATATGTGTATAATTTTTATGGACAAGATAACTGCCGTAATTCTTCACAAATTACTTCCAAACTAATACATAAAATACCGTAATGGAAAATTTCATTTAGGTTCGTTAACGGGCAAAATCCGACCAAAGGGGTAGAAATGGGGATGATTTAAAAAAAAAAAACAGAAAACTCTCTATAACTCCCGTAATATGATGAATATCGCATCCGTTTGAATATATTATAACACATTATAGTTATACCATAAATTTTTGTCTAAATAAATTTTTCATAGGATGCAACTAACCATAACTGCAAGGGGTGGAAAAATAAGGGTTGGAGGACAAAGAAATGCATTACTACCTTTGTAGGCACACCAACGAATCCGTTAAAATCGTGTGTAAATCATATGTTTTTTTAACTGTTTTATGAAATAATTTTTAATAGTAAGATGAAGTTTGCTGCAAGGGTTTAAAAAAAAAAGTACAATATTTAAAAAATCATGATATCCGTACCATATCCGATCTTATTTACTGTCAAACCTTAAAATATTATCTACAAATTTCAATAAAACATTTTTATACGACCAACCATTTTTTCAAGGAATGGAAAAATAAGGGTTGAAGGACAAATAAAATCATAACGCTCTAAAACTTTGGTCTGAAACAGTTTTTGATACGATGAACCATTAGTGCAAGGGGTTGAAAAAACCAGAAGTTGAAATAAAAAATAAATAAATAAAACTTCTGTACCATGTATACAACTGAATCCGTTCTAATTTATTTTAAACTTTCTAAATCTTGACTAAAATGTTTGTCTTGATTAAAACCTTTATCTAAAACAATTTTTGATGAAACTATGTAGTTATTTTCGTAAAAATACGGGTTGAAATTTTTTAAAAAAAAATCCGAACTTCCTTACTATCAAATTCGGTCAAATGTATGTAAATATTAAATATTTTTAATAATAAAATCACAGTAGAGACTTGCAATACATGTATATTTATTTCTACAGAGAGATATGTTTCCAGCCGCTGCTAATTAAAAAATGTATTTCTTGCTTTGAACTAGTTTTCTTGCTTTGAACTAGTTCGCATTAAGATCAGACAAATACTGATTTAGGTAGATTACTGGCTCAATGCGGTTCATGACTCGATGTTTGAAACAACGCGTAGGCATAGTTCAGTGAAAGCAGGCTTATCATGTCACCGAAAATTTTGAACCATTTCCATTTTTATGCGTATCATTTACGAAACCTAAAGGTAATGTTCGATGTCTTCAGTACCATGTTACGGGGGGGGGGGGGGGTGAGGGGGGAGGAATGCGCCATTGTTTTAGTTTGCACAACATTTCTTGAAGCTGCTCTCCTTCTTGAATTATGACCTAGTACTTTAACTTTCAGAGTTCTGTAGCACTGTGAACCCTGCTCTTTGGGCCGAACCTACCCCTAGCAGGGCAGCCAACACAGCTCCGGCCGCGACACAGCAGCAATGTCGAGAGAGGGCGCGCTGGTGACTGTGTTGGCAGGACTGGACAACGGACGGGTCACACTGTGTTTGTGGTGGGGAGAGCTGCTAGGGCTAACGCCCGAGCGAACGCGTTCCGGAATAATGCTTTAATATGCTTTCAGCACAATTAGAAACCAACCTTAACATCTTCCAAATTCAAAATGCCTCGATCCCAACTATGTAAATTCATTTTTAGATAATTGTAAAATATAAGTAGCCTATATACTTTTCCAAATAATTCTTTAATAGATTTTAAGCAACTAACAATTTCGAAATTTGTATTTTTAAAAGGCATACAGATACTAAACAACAAGTTATACTACCTGTTAAATTTGATTTGGAAATACATGTCAGTGTTTTAAATAAATGGCTAGTTTTAAGGCTTAACTAATGAAGTTGCTTAATATACGAGAAAACACCATATTTACATTTGGACCAACGGAAACAATTATTGTCTTTATAATTGCAAAATTAACATAGGCCTTTATATATACAATTCTTATCAGTTAAGAGTTTATATCTTTCCTCACGGCCAAAATATTTACGTCATCGATTGTAGATAAATAAAACAATAATAATTACGTTCGAAGGGTTTTATTGGAATTAATGCTCGTTACGTAGCGATTGCAGCTCACTACGTAGCGATTGCAGAAACCAGAAAGGCACGACCGTAACGAACGTAGTGAGAGCATCTAGAGATTTCATTATTCGGCAATAGCTCGAAACACGACTTTAGTTTACATTTTACATTCATTAAAAATTACGTGTAAGTGCAAGTGTGCAGAAATGTATTAGACCAGCGATAAAATCAAAAAAAGTTTCTGTAGCAAAAAAAAATAGAAATGGAATCTAATTTAATGTAGGTTTTTATGATATAACTATAAAATTACATGCAATTAGTCACTACATCGAGATAACTCACAGCAACAATTTCCTCATTTAACGAAACGAGTTTAAAATGCTACTAATTTTTTAAAATTCGATTGATTATTACACTTATTAAAATAGTTTGAGAAATTGTAAAAAATTTATCTTACCAACCAAGACAAATTAACAAGCATATTTTAACGTAATATTAATGCCCATCATTCTTAAATTCATAGTGAAGAAAACCAGCTCGCTTTTCCATTTAACAGTGTAATAGTACCTATAAATAAATCGTTTATAAACAAATAATACTTGGAAACTTATGTTCTTACAAACATAGGTACACTCAATTATAGTTAACTATTTGTTCAAGGTTGTAGTGCTTATATTATTTATTTTTACTACAAGTAAGAAATAAAGGCTACGTAGTATGAAAAAAATGAACTAACAGACTTAGTTATGTATTAAAGTTTTTTCTTGTTGTGGGATTGAACCCAAACAAAAGTAATCATTTATGTTTCGAAGGCGCACACTTTACCAATACGCTATCAATCAGCATTATTTAAAGTGTAATGATAGTGGGTAATCAACATAGTAATGCCAAATTTCTAACGTATTTTTAAAGTTGAGATAACTCCTTTCTTTGATTTTATTTTAAATTTACAATTTGTTTTTTCGAGAATAGTTTTGCTACTAAAACTTTTTATTTGGCACACCAGTACGATTGGTGCGCCCCCAAATGTTCACGAATTGAGATATATAAGTCTTACTGACAGCAAATAATTATTAGAGGCATGTACTTATAGCTAAAAAAGATCTCATCCTTCGTTAGACTGCAATAAGGTATGCCAGCGCTAGCGACTGTTCCCTTGTAACTGGCGACCGTCTACAAGATAAGCCATTGCCCTGTTTGGCCGAGAAATACAGCGCGCGTTTGCTTCCGCACTGGATGGGTGTGATTGGTTTGCTGACAGTAGACATGTACTTGAAATATACCCAGCCAACCACGAAACACACCGACATTGATTCAGAGTTTTATAAACAGCTAGTCTGAAAAGGTTTGTGCTGCAACACGTGGGTCCGCCATGTTGACGACTTCGGTTCGGCGGCAGCGATGACGGGTTCTCCTACCTGTGGGCCTCATTGCGGTATTATCTGATACTAGCGACAAGCCACAGGCGGGAGTTCGACCGTAGCTAGTCGTCCACGACAGCAGTTCATCAATTCCCCGGCTCCTGTCCACGAGGCTACATGAATGAACTAGTCAGACCGCAGGCACTGTCACTAATGGACATAGCCTCGCAACTGGGGAGCTGGTAAAGCCACGCTCTGGTTGCAGAGTGTAGACGTGGCTTGTCTCTGGTATTAGAGAACACGCCTGCCGCCTGCTCGCAGTGCGCAGTCAGAGACAGCCCCAGCACGCGATGTCCTGAGAGCTGCGCGGATGTGCTTCCCCGCCCCACCGCCGCCTCCGCCCAGCGCTGCTGTCAACACGCGCGGCGGCGGTGCCCGCTTGTTTACACCGCGAGGGACGCCGGGACGCCCGAATCAATATTGGGGCGGCGGCCACGGCGAGGGCCCCATTCAAGCCGCCGAACTGTTCCCGGGGGGGGGGGGGGGGCAGGACCGCAGATCGCCGCATTGAGCCGCCGGCCGTTGTTCTCCGCTGTTTCCACTCTGCTCGGCGCGGCCACGCCAGAGTCGGAGAGCGAGGCCCGTCGAGCGCCACACTGGCCCCGCTGACCGCCGCCGAGCGCCTGGCTTGCAACAATAACACCAGAGCCTAGCCTTTCCTTTGTATCAGGCCAGGGCCGGAAATAGTGTTTTAACAGCGATTACGTTTACAGCATGTATTCAGCAATGTTATAAGTTGGAATGAATCGTGATCTATTTTTTTTTTTCTATTTCAATGCCCATCTGTGCCAATAACATTTAATCAGCTAAAGCACGTGCCATTACTCCCACTGCCGACAAGGCTGGAAATGGCTCTCCCAAGTGGTTGTCTGCTGCCATGTTTTCCCGCTCCTTGCTAGTGCTCAGGTTGCTGTCCAGGCAACCATCGCTAGCACTGCCACCCAGGCAACCATCGCTAGCACTGCCACCCAGGCAACCATCGCTATCACTGCCACCCAGGCAACCATCGCTAGCACTGCCACCCAGGCAACCATCGTTAGCACTGCCACCCAGGCAACCATCGCTAGCACTGCCACCCAGGCAACCATCGCTAGCACTGCCACCCAGGCAACCATCGCTAGCACTGCCACCCAGGCAACCATCGCTAGCACTGCCACCCAGGCAACCATCGCTAGCACTGCCACCCAGGCAACCATCGCTAGCACTGCCACCCAGGCAACCATCGCTAGCACTGCCACCCAGGCAACCATCGCTAGCACTCCCACCCAGGCAACCATCGCCAGCACTCCCACCACTCCCAGCTCGCTCTTCATTTGGTGCGCCTGCACACACGTGCTCGCACTTTCCCTGGAACAGTGCTACAGTCTGTGTGACATGACATCTCATCAAAAGTAGTCCTAATGGCCACTGTTGTTCTGTCACAACAAACTGTAAACTTCATGTTATTAATAGAGTTCGTAAACAAACACGCAGGTGGCGTCTGGGAACTGACACAGACCAGACGGCCGGCATCTCCGCGCGGATGACCACACCCTACACTGCACCCACCAGGACGGGGCTCGAGTGGCGACCCCCGCGCGCGGTCTCCAGTGCAACACCACCGGCTCTACCCCAGCCACACCCAGCACCAGACACGAGCATCATCTGCTCAAACTAGGCATCACATCTACTGCACTGCCGATACACAAGCCCGCCCTGTATCGAGCACGGCCTGTTGACGACCAAACACTGGCGGCAGACTTCAACTCACATCTAACAGGCCAAACATCCAACCTGCAACCGGGATTCGAACCCAAACCACCGCCTCGTTACGGCACACTGACACACACGTCGCACCATCCAGGGATCATCCTCTCACTGGAGGTGGCGGGTGGCAATCTAGACGGGCCTCGCCAAGCGAGGCACTCGCAGACGCGGTGATGTCAGCCACGCGCCGTGACACTGCTTCATGAAGCGACTGCACCGAGCGCCCGAGGCTGTGCGGAGGTGTCGGTGGCTCCCCCCTCCCCCGCGGACCCTCTAGGAGAGCCGGCAGGTGGCTCACACGTCAGTCACCTCGTCTCCAGTCACAGTGCAGATACGAGCAGGGACGGTGCCTCTCAGTTCTCCGAACGCTCTGCGACCTCGCAAGTCCACGTATGACCTGGTCGGTCCCGAGAAGCAGGGTGAGAGCAGACCTCTGTACAGCAGCCTGAGGCTCGCCGGCTCATGTGCAGGGTTACTGGGTTCGAGAGCCGGGTGTGCATTTTTATTGTATAAAGTAGGTAACAATAATACGTCATCGTCAATGACACTGTCAAATGAAAACATAATTATGTCAAATAATAACAAAGTTATATTGAATAAAAAATAATTTTTAATTACTTTCCTTCCAGAAAGGTTATCTGGTTAGATTTGCAACAGTGGTGATCCTGGATTTTCGCAACTGGGAAACGTGGCGAACTTTGCCCTGCGCCGGTGGGTTTCCTCCGGGTGCTCCCGATTCCCCCAATCATTCCATCAATGCTCCATTAGCACCTCATCGCCATTTGTCGCCTCTAATGACCCGATTTCGACAAGATGTTCAGCTCAATACATTTTTTTCTATTATTCTCATATCGTCTTGCCAATAGTTTGATTTGTCAGATTAACTGTTATCCTATGGAGTAAAAGAATCCTTATAGAATTTTTTTTTTTTCAGTTTTGCTGAGAAATAAACTTGGAATTTGCCCTGTCCATTAGCCACCAGCTTTCATCGCACACAAGACATTTTTACTTATCGACCAGCTAATATTTGTGCACAGACATATGTTGGTATTTTGCTGGGCCATGCACGATTCCTCCATTACTTAACTCATTAGCAGTTTCTTCACACGCGTAAATAATTGAAGCGTCTTATAATTACTAAATTACACTTTTTATTCACTATGTCATGATTGCTATTTACATTTCTGAATTGAAATAATAAATACAATTTTCGGAATATAATTAAAATTGTATTTTTAAATTTAATATCAAAAATTAAAGTAATTTTTTTTCATTGCCGTAGGTTATAAAGTGTTAAAACATGTTATGATTCAAGCATATGAGTGGGGCTGTGTCGGGACACACGGCTGTTTGTGTGTAACGTGATACATCTGTGTCAGCAAGTCGCTCTTAGCATTGAATATATATATATTCAATGCTCTTAGTGTAATGGTTTGAAATGAATACGAGACATTGACTGAGTATTAAAACTTTAAATATAAAACAGATACTGAATGGTACATAATTATTTAATTTGATTAATATCCGACGACAATACTGTTTTGAAGCGTTCGTCCACTACACGCCAGTGGTCCTGCATCAATTCACTTAGGCTGATGTTCATATCCCTCAGTTCGGAGACGTCTTCGACCAGTGTGGGTGCTACCTTCACTCGATGTGTCCACTGGTGCCGACACAACAGCGGCGCCTGTTCTTGGCCACAGCCTCCTCTTCCCAGCGATAGGCGGGATTTATATTTCCAGCTGGCTCTTGCACGGGCTGATGCTGACGTATTATATTTTAATACTTTTTATAGACTTACTTTACATTCTTACATATAAATTTTTCTAAAATACACTATTTTGAGCTTAAATTGATCGATATAAATAAACTCTATACACAAACACACGAATCTCCACGCTATCACGTCTGAGTCGTGAGCTGCGCTGAGTAGAAAGGAGCGAGAGCGCCGGTATTGACCATTAGGCGCGGTTCCCGCGACGCAAACTCAAGGTCGTAACAGCGAGCTGACTATATACGTCAAATAATGACACCACACTTACGCCTCTAAGACTAATATTTAGGGAATTAATAAAGCAAGGCAATATAGACTTTTCCGTTACGGTAAAAATTAATTTTCTGGTACCCGTATGTTTTGGTGTGATTTTAAAAACGTTTCATGTCAAAAGTTACAATTTTACGACCCTCTCACAAACAAAACTAAATATTAGTCCTATAAAAATTAGCAATATGTTATCTTGAAAGTGTAATGTATAGGTGAATTTATTCTTGAACCCCGCGTGAAAGACGGAATCTAGTTTCGGGTGTGTGTGTATGTATATATATATATTTTTTTTACCTAAAGCAAACGACATGCTGTAAAAGAAAGGTCGTTCGGACGTTGCTAGGCATCGGGTTTGACGACACATAATTATGTCCCTGGAGTGATGGGTGGATGACGCAGGCCCCAGATAGCAGCCATTAGCTGCGACGAGAGGAGTTGGTCGTAACCCGAGCGCGCAGAGTCTGCCGCGAGGCAGTGAGGCATAGTGAGGCATAGTGAGGCAGTGTCAGGCAGTGCGAGGCAGTGAGGCCAATCGAAGCTGCACGAGGCAGGGTGACGCAACACAAGCTAGTGAGACCACGTGATACAGTAAGGCAGTGTTATACAGTGAGACAGCTCGAGTTATTGAGGCAGAAAGAGGCAGTGAGGCAGCGTGAGGCAAACTGAAGCATAATACAGAGTGAGGCAGCGTAAGACAGAATGACGCTGTGTTTAGCAGTGACAGACAGCGCGTTACAGTGAAACAGGATGACAGCGTAAGGCAGTAAAATCATTTAAAGCTGTACGAGGCTGGGTGAGGCAGCATGAGGGAATGAGACAAAGTGAGGCAGTGTGAGGCAGAGTAAGGCCAAGTTTTATACAGTGAGGAAGTGTTAAGCAGCTGCAGTAAGACAAATTGAGGCAGCGCAGGGTAGTGAGGCAGGGTAAGACAGTGAGGCAGCGGAAGGCAATGAGATAGAGTGAGGCAGCTTCAAGCAGACAGTGAGAGGTAGTGTAACGGAGTAGGCGGACGCGCTTAAACTTCTTAACAGGCGGGAAAATGATACCATTCATTTCTATTTATCATTTTAACGAGTTAAAGAAAAATGTACGCAGGAGACGTATTTTTAGATTAAATTTTATTCCCTAAAATAATATCAAAAAAATGTTTTTGTTATTTAGCTAAACGTCTCGCCTACACCATGTCCATTACATATGGTAAAATACAGCGACACAAATAAATAATCGCAGACACGAGTGATTCGTGTATTCATTCGGTAACACAAAAGCCTTGAGCAATTCCCCACAGCTGTTAAGACGTGCCATGTTTGGACCTGAACTGGAAATAAAAAAGGAAACATTAGGGTGACCAAACCGTGAGCATTAAAGGCTGCAGAGTGGAAGGTCTTACAACTTGGTACATGCTAAATGACACATTAAAAGGTAGGAGTATGTATGTACAGGACAGTCAAGCCTAGTTTATTGATGCGGAATAGACTTGAATATACAGATGAGGGATATGGAGAGAGAAATGGATCATGGCCTACAGTAAGTAACAACTTCAGCGCTCGTATGATATGATACCAATAAACGACATATCTTCCTACAGCTCGAGTATGACTAAATTAAATTTTAGTTCTTAAAAACGGAGTATAAATTAAATTTCCAGCCATTTAGTCTGATGGCTGGAGTTTCTGGCTAGGGAGTCGATGGTTTCAGTATCGAATTCCGGCCGTGTCAGGGGTTTCCCACTTATTTCCAGGCCCGGGTCTTGGTGGTTTGCCCTTCACCTCCATTTTGTTGAAGGCAATGCTAATCTATCGCAGGATCAGCCTGCCACAGAACCTTAGTTGCGACGCGGACATCACCACAGTGACGTTATCTGGAGTCAACATGCTCAGAAATGAGCCATCAGAAATCATTACGATCGTACTTGGGCTATCACGTTACATTCGTCAAAGAAAACAGATAACTTAACACAACGCGTACTTGATTAGCGAGGCTTGGCAATAAACAACAGGTGCTAGGGTAACCCAATCTCTTACGTTCCTCCCTAGTGGCTGGAGAAAGTTGGCAATGAGAAGGTCTACCCTGCCACCTAGTGAATTACAAAACTCCCAGGCGTATACTCGTAAATTCTGAACCTTGCTGGGTTAAGGGTATAACTATATCCGCTGCAAATAAAGTTGACGGCCACGGAGGACCCATAAACTCTCAACCTCTCCACCTGGAAGTCTTCGCAAGCCAGTTGGATGCGTCACGCATAAAGGCGCGTGAAGTATAGTGTGCCTGGGGAAATTCACCCTTTCTCGCAAGAGGAGTATAAAGAGGCAGTGGTACACTCAAAACCGTGGTTCAGCTGCTCTGATTCCTTCCCTTAAATAACTGCTATAACAGCTAGTTAAACGTGTAATGTACTGAAACATGTTGTGTGATTATGCCTTTGTATTTCCTCATGCAGTTATTGTATTCTACAGGATGAGGACAAATGATCAGCACACTTTCAAAAATCATAAAAAAATTAATGGTGCTGCGGATTTACCTAAAACCGTTTTCAGTCAATAAAGAATCCCCGGTATTTTTTTACACAAGTTATAGTCACTCAATATGCGCTCCTCGAGTGACTCGTCAAACATCGAGGCGGTATTCAAACTCGTCCCACACTTTGTGCACTGTGACGCGGCGATGGACTCAACTGTCACTGTGAATCACTGTCTCAGATACAGCAAAGATAGCGGCAGAGGTGGCACGAACAATTTCTTTGGCATAACCCCACAGAAAGAAAGCGCATTGGGTTAAGTCCAGTGATCACGGTGTCCATCTGTCCCACACCGCATCGACTACACCTGCACGACCAAGCTCTCTCCCAGGGAAATGTGTGTTCAGGTGTTCCCTTCACGTTGCAGAACAGTTACTGACTCCCTTTTCGCTAATTGAAGCACGCACCAACTCCTGCTGTGCGCTAGGCACCATTATAAACACTAGTTTATTATAGCGGAGGCAACCAGCAACAAACGAATCCGGAACATATGCAAAAAAAACTTTAATTTTTTCTCTATAGACTGCAAGAAATTTCAAATATATTGTCAACACCGTTTGGTTTTTATTTTGTTGTTTGTTTTTTTTGATGTGCTGATCAATTGTGCTCATCCTGTGTTTGGATGTTGACAGTGGCCTGCGCTGAAGTGAAGGAAACAGAGACTGCACAAAATACAAAGTTTCAAAAACGTATAGGGAATGAAAATAGTATTCGTGTATAAGTCACCCCTTTATCAAATGACGGGGTTTGAAGCCATGACCCCTAAAAAGAAAGTTTGTTATGCTACAAAATTCGAACACGCATGAGTGACATCCAACTTAGTAGCTACTTCTACACTGCCAAATGTGTGACTGTCAAATGTGCAGTGTTGCAGCATGGGCAATTGTGTGCCACGCCATGTCACGCATGTGTTTGATAATACAAATAGCACAATTTGACAATCGTTTAGAACAGTGTGCGAAACAAGGGAAGGCCAGAGAGAAACTTTACGTAACAACATTCAAAATACATTTTTAATAACCTTTCTGAATCTAATTGGAAGTTATGTATCTATATGCATGATGTCCATAAAAGAATTTAAGATCTCATACATAAAAATTAAGGTAAAATAACTTAGTTTTTCTTACAAATGTTCAATAAGTGCACCTTTAGTTATACTGCTCATATCCAACATAAAGTCACATTCTTTCTACAGTGGTTAACAGGTCCGGAGTCTACGTCTCAACTCTAGTAAATCATTAGATAGCGGCGAAACGAAGACACAATATTTTATAAAACCCCAAGGAAAAAAAGTGACATGACATTATGGCTGGTGAACATGGAGGCCAGCGAAAAAGAGCTATTTCGCCTCAACCATTACAACCATTCGAACGGTCAGGGACATCCACGTTCAATCAATTTTGTTCAAGAAATACCAATGCGGAGGGGCTCCATCCTGTGGCCAAATTAAGATGACAAGTTCGCTCTCTGCTAATTGGAGAATTGCGCTCAGGAGTCGCCATTTTGTGTAGGTGGCGCTGCAAGCGAGAAAATCACAAAGCAGTACTCGCGCATACGCTTATCTAAAACTGGTGGAGTTACTAATTAATCATGACCTTGAACCAACACACCGCCACGTTTACAATCGATACCACTGAAATTTAAAACTGGGACAAACTTTTATGGACATACTGTAATTGTATGGTGTAATAATTGGTATGATTTCTTCGTTTTGAAGAAAAGTTTAAAAGTTTGGGAAATGTACCATTATTGTAAAGTCTCATGTTGTTCCAAAAAAATTCTTACATTGTATTGAACCACAGGCTGTGAGGTGTCTTCCAGTCTTATTGGCCGCGGTGGGTCTGTGTCTACATGGACTGTGCACGTGGCCGACCAGCCACTGTGGTGGTAGCGACCCTTCCCAGCATCTGCTGGAGGAAGGTGGCCGTCACCCTCTGGGGCGCCTCCTGATGACCTCGCGTGGTATGAGTGACTCGCTGTCGTGGTGCAGTGTGACTAGCTAGCACCGCGGCTGTGTGACGCAGCTCCAGCCAGCTCTCTCCAGCGGCTGTATGCTCACACACACCCAGGCCACAGTCATATACATACATACATGTTCGCATTTGGACAAACACATTCACACGCACAGAAACACAATTTTACCTTTACGGAGCAGATTTTTTTTTTTTTTTGGACATTATAAACAACTATTTTACCTAAGTCTAAGGAGTGACTTGTTCCACATAAACAATCCCATTCACTAGAGAGAGCAAAAATTAATTCTCGATTATATATTTGTTTTGTTATATAAAAGAAAGTACTTTACTGACACACGTTAAAGTTTTCTATATGTAAAATCTCATTTGGTTAAAACCAATATGTCTAATAATTCATAATTTCAATTGAAAAAAAGAAGATAAATATCTCAGTTGGCTATATATATATATATATATATATATATATATATATATATCCAGGCAATGTCATCCACCACTCTCCTAAAAAAATGTAACAAAGATTTTGCTAACGATTGAAATTATTTTTTTTGGTTGAAAACTGCGCATACACAAAGAATTTAATTATTTTTCACAAACATTACGTTTCGTAAACTTCATTTCTAAACTCCAGTATGTCGGATGGTTACTAAATACCACTGTTCAAATTTAAAATGAGTGTTTTCAAAAAAATGTATGGAAGCTGCTGCCAACAAAAACTGAAACATTATGATAATTGATTAAACTTGCTATTGCAAGTTTTGAAAAGTAATTTTAGTTAAGTTATTCCAGTGATGAATTACACATCATTTTACAAACTTGCTATCGGCTTCTTCATCCTGCGCAGAAGGAAATTTATATATAACAAGCTAATAACCCGTGGCTTTTGCTAGCGCGATTTCATGGTATTGCTGATATTGCACCATTTTAAGAAACGTATAAAATTAATTCCATTTTTTTTCGGAAGAAATAGATACAATAAACTATCACATCTATAAAACATTTAATTCACAGCAAAAAATATTAAGAGTTCATTTATAAAGTGGATAGGCGTAAAACATTTAAATTTCTTAGTATATATAATGTGTCTGATTTAATAAATCACATTTTAGTGTGTTCGAGAATATATTTTACCTTGATTATATCACACGACCTTTCCATTTCAGGAGGTGGCCAAATTTTTAAAAACCGTGAAACACGCATCTATTTAATTTTAATGGAGTTTATGCCATCGTTTACATTTACTCTTTCATTTAGTTTGGTTAATATATTATTTTAAGATTTTTTAAACAGTTGCATCTTTATTTAAAATGTAGAGTACACTTATAAAATGTCTTATACAGCATATTAGTGTATTCTTAGATTTCATTGTATTACTTAAACAAAATTACTAAATGTCACCGCTCTCCTCTTTTCTCACAGGGCTATCTATGTGAAATGTCAAAACTAAATATTTAGTAAATATGGTAATATCCGTTAACCAAATAAAAACAACTCATCCCTTTTTTACCACAGATGTGAAATAAAAATATTTCTAAGAAACTTACATTTATATTGAAATTAATTTGATTTTGCCAAAATTGATTCACTGGATTCCATTGCTGTTTTTATTATTTTTAATTATTTTCACTCCTTTTTACAACTTAAGAAGTGGTATTTCGGAGAACGTTGAGTAAGAGAAGGTCGTTTAAGGTATTTTTTATTAGTAATTGCCAATATATTAAATTTATAAATAAAACTATATTATTTATTAATGTTAAAATTATATTTCCAATCTTTGACCCTTCAAGAAGTAGAATTTCAGGAAGTAGTAAAAAATAGTTGGTAGATTATGCATGTTTATAAATCATACCGCATAACGTATAACTTACATCCCGTTTTATTTGCTTTAGAATTGCTACAACTGACCGCCTTTTCGCACATTTTGCGGTTGATTATAGAAAAATTGTTAAGGTAAAACAACATACTATTTTAGCTTAGTTTATTTGGTCCAGCTTAATTGGCATCAAAACAAACGTACCGCCGATTTACTGCTTCTGGGATAGAATTTTGAAACAAAATGTAAACGCACCCTACGTAATTAGTTATTTAAGTTATTCATTCTCTGTTCCTTACAGTCAGGTTTATTTGCTATGGAGATACTTACCCCCTTTTCACCCACTTAAAAGTCGAATTCAAAATATTTAAAAATTCAATTCGTAACTCTACAAGTTATGCTTGTTGTTCATTGTTTATTTCTTACGCTCAGATCTAAAAAATTGGAAGTACTCATTTTTTCTTAAAACCAAACTTACACCTTTTACATACCATAGGGCTGAAATCTCAAGAAGTTGTAAAATAATCAGCTCCGGTTATTTTTTTATTATTCTTAGGTATCAAATAATTTACGGCTTAAATTATTCGTTTCGGTTGTAATATATTTTTTTTTATTCAATCAAAACTCACCCCCTTGTAACTCACTTAAAAGACCAAATTCGATAAATGAAAAAAATATATAATACGTAACCCTACATGAAAGTTGTTCTTTCTTAGTTTCTAACGTCTAGTTATATCAGTATTGGAAGTGTTAATTTTTCGTTTTTAAACCATTCATAACCCTTTGGGGGTAAAATTTTCCAAAACGGTAACATTGTGAATGGTAGTTTTCATAAATTTATTATTGGTACTAAATACCCTTTCTTATGGTTGATTAGATTCGAAGATAAAATTTATCTTAAAACCATTTTTACCCTTTTTATCCCCTAGGGATTGAATTTCGCAAAATGGTAGTTTTCTTATGTTTATTATTGGTACTCAATTTCTTTTCTTATGCTTGGTTAGATTTGGAGTTATAATTAATTATTTTTAACCATATTAACTCTTTTTTTACCCCCTTAGGGGTGAAATGTTGTAATTATATAACCCGTATTTTTTAAGGTAACCAAATATCTTACTTATGAAAAAGGGTTTGATCAAAATGATGCTGGAACAAACAGACAAACAAACAAGATGACAAAAATATTAAAACTGATATTTTTGAGTTCTATTTAATGTGAAAAGCTATTTCCTATATTTCTTTATCATTTCATCCAGTATACAAACGTTTTACCTCGAACAGTTTTATTCTTAGTATAAGTATAGATTTAATGTTCTGTTCGCTATACTGTCTCTTGCTAAGAGTTCTTTGATAAGTAATTTTCACAAGCATCTGTGTTCAAAAACGAGAGAATAACAAATGACACCAAAAGAAAATAGTCATTTAAGCAGTTTTTCGGTCCGCATAAAAATACTGGGAGAGCTGAAACACGATAGTGTTAATGATCCATTAGCCAGTAACCCACACCCTGGGTCTCCCATTAGCATCAAGGGGGTGAGGAGGTACACCGGTCCACAAACGTGACCTTTCCCGAGTCCAACATCGAGTCGATAAAATGGCATAAACCACCTGCAGCCACTAAGTCTGCCAGCTTTGATAGCCTGCGCTTCAGCACATGTGTATTTACAAGAGAATATATATAGTATACGCTGTCTGCGTTACTTGTGTTTTAACTTTCTTCCAGCTCTATTTCTATCTAACAAAGAACCTGAACCACGTTTTTGTTTTGTTTTTGTATTATATTAAAACAAGTAGATTATATGGCACCTAAGTTGCCAGTTGAAAAATGATGAATATAACAAAAACGTTAATAAACACGAAATTGTTATTAAAAATTCAATTTATGTTATATTTTGCAAATGAAAATTATCTCATGTGTATATGAAAGGATGAAAAATATTTGACGCATAATTATTTATATATAAAGTTCATATTTGCTATTTAGCAGCAAAAATAGAAGTGACCACAAAAGAAGAATATAAAATAAAAATTCAAAATAGCTTTCAAAAAAAAGTATATCTGTAAAAAAAAACTTTCGAATACACAAACATATATTTTATACATAAAAGACCAAAATACCAACAGTTTTTAAAATAAAATTATAAACTTCTATGTATAAGAATTTTTCAAATATAAAAAAAAGATTTTCGAAACGCAAAACTACAAAATTCAAAATATAATCTAAAATTGATGCAAACTTAGATTACCAGAAAAGTAAAAAAAAATTAGCGTTGCTCATTTATAGCTAAACGGTTTGAGAAAATAAGCCTTTTTAGTAATTATAAGCATAGTTTTTCGTAAGGCGCCACTTCGATTTAATAATTAATGTGTGTTCCACTTATATAGCTGTATTTCAAATATGCTCCATTTTTACACTTCCATCTTATATTTTATACCCATCTCTATGGCGTAGGCTCATATTTGTGCTTCATGATACGCTTGTCTCCAAGGTTTACAGATCTCTTAAGAGTTACGCGATCATTAAGTCAGTGATGAACGTAATTATATTTAGTATTATTTTTAGTCTAATTCACTGTGTATGATAAGTCAGTGAGTGGCTGCTACGCTACCTAAGTCCACCTCTGCTCCTCCTTCTGGGTACGCTACTGCCCTTTCTTGTGGGTGCACCATTCCATGCTCCATGGCTTTTACGCACCGAATAAAAGATAATAAAGAACTAACTTTAATTCTGCATGCAAATAATTAATAGAAATAAAATAATAAAAATTACTGGTGATATTATAATTACAATTATTAAAGTTTAAATTTAATCAAATTATTTTTTTAAAAATAAACAGTATTAAATATTGATATAAATCCGTGTATAAAATTAATTATTAAATTTAGTTAAACATCGAGATAAAGTTTAATTATTAATGAAAATCAATGAAAAACACTGAATTAAAATAACAATTTAATAATTTACAATTTGTGATGCAAATAAATAATGCTTACGAAAACATAACTTCACTTATATAACTATACTTGCAAATTACTTGAAAAATTTATAAACATATTTCCTATTACCAATATTCACAATAAAAAAATCTTTTTAATTATATGGACCCGTATTCAATATAATTCACTAAAATATGTATATGATTTAAAAAAAAAAAACACATTTTTTATTTGTATGTAGCCATTTTTTTCACCATTAACAATTATTCGTTGCATGCTGCGCGCGCATAGTATAAATTCACTGTCATTATTTTTTCAAACGTGCCTACAGAAGTATAACATAACGTCACTTATGTATAATTTGTATGTATCCTGTTTTCATCCTGTCAATTAGTTTGCATGCTGCGCGCGCATCATAAAAATTCACTTTCAATATTTTTCCACAACGCGCCCAAGGAAGTATATATTTAAAAAAAACATTTCATTAAATTTGAATTTAATATTAAATTACTTACGTGATTTTAGTTAGCTGTGAGGCACCTAATGCACCCATTGAAAAATGATGAATACAACAAACACTTTAATTTAATATCACGAAACATTTATTAAAAATTCCATTAATTTTAATATATTGCAAGCATATTAATTGTCTCTGGTGATTTAATAATCTACCTTGCTGTTGATTCAAAATACACTTTCACTTGACTTGCAACTTTTGATCGTGACAAAGCCACATACCGTTAGTCGTCTTAAAGATATATTTAACAATAAAATATAGATTTCATATTTCATTGCATGTAAAGGCGATACCAACAAAAAAGGAAAGATCATTCACCTTATGACATTAATCATTCAAACACAGAACGACATAAGGGAAGATAATCAGCATACATATGGAAAGTTAATGATCAAACACATAATGGTTCACACACAGAATTATACAAATCAACTAACACACAGAATCATACATTTCAGATACTTAACTCACCGATGATGTGCAGGAAAATTGCTTACCCAACACCAAAATGTAGTCAAAATATTATCTTTGCATCACGGACTCGGCAGCAATGCTCGGAGGAACAGGTTAGCAAAGAGCAATGCAAATTATATAGCCTACAGCGTTACGCGATCGTCACGTCAGTGATGAGCGGAACTATATATAGGATTTTTCCTGAACATTTCGCATCACGTTTCACTGTATTTTACATATTCAAGCTATCGTCGGCCGCAATGGAGAGGTAAGACTGTTGCTCAGCGTTCGGTCACACCACTTTTCTGAAGTATAGGGTGTCCATAACAAAATGTCCCAGTTTCAATGGTATTTTAAAGGAGTTTAATTTAATTTATTTACAACAAATCATACATAAAATAGAAGGTAAACTAACCTAGCTTTTCATACAAATGTCGAATATGTGCAAGTTTAGTTATACGGCACATATTGAACCTAAAGTCCAATTCATCCCACACTTTGGTTAACACGTCCGGAGTAATGGAAGAAATAGGCTCTTCAATTCTGTGTCTTGAATCTGGCAAATCATTAGGTAGCGGCGGAATTTAGACACGATCTTTTATAAAGCACCAAAGAAAAAAAAATCGCGTTATGTCGGGTGAACTTGGAGGCCAGAGAAGAAGACCATTACGATCTCGACCATTACGATCAATCCAACGGTCAGGGACTTCGACGTTCAACCACTCTCGTACAAAGTGATTGCAATGGGGAAAGGACTCAGTCCTTTTGCCAAATAAATTTTACAGGTTCACCTTCTACTTTTTGGGGAAAGAGCCATTCTTTCAACATAGGTGGCGCTGCAAGCAAGAAAACAACAAAGCAGTATTCGCGCATGCGCTTGTCAAAAACTGTTCAAGTTTCACTTTGGTTGTGACCTCGAACCAACACACTACACTAATAACATTTCTAACTGGGACATTGTTTTCTGGACATGCCGCATGAAACATCTACCCTGGCTGATGGCCAGGCGACGGTGCTCTGCGGAGAGCGCGCAGCACGCACGAGTGTGTGGGAGTGCCATGTATAGTGCTCACAACAAGCAGCGAGTGGAGAGGCAAAGCAAACACGCGGAATGTGAACTGCAGCGCCCGCTCAGCGAGTTAGGCCCCGGGCGGGGCATGTTGACGATGCCAAATATTTGTTTTTAAGGTAATTACAAAACTGCAGGCAGTCGAGATAGCGCCTCGCGGAAAGGGTTAATTATTTATTCGCGTGTTTAATTACAGTCGCCACTGCGCGTAAATGTGTAGGCCCGGTCCAAACCCCGGGTAAGAGAGAGGGGGGGGGGGGAGTTTGTTTCCCGAAGCGGGCTAATTATGTCCGGCTAAAAAAACTCGCGGGTTTCGACGCCACCGCGTCCACTGGCCCGGGAGAGAGCATGGCCTCGCTGCTTCCACCCGCCGTCACAGGTCCGCACCGCGATAGCTTTTCGTGTCATACTCTTTCAAACGTATTTCTATTGTGTTTACATAAGAAAGAAATTAAACTACAATTTAATCATTGTTTCCAACAGATTATATTAGGATGCAGTTTATGTTACATTCGTGTATTTGTATAAATTATTTTTTCAAAATATTATTAATGCAGTATTGTTTTGTTTTCATTCCTGAAAAATGTAATGCGAAATAAAAAAGTTATGATTAGTTTGTTTTGGTTTGAATATTAAAAAAAACTGTTGTTTTGAGATCTAATTCAGGAAATATATTTCAAAATATTTACACTAAACTAAAAGTGATATTAAAACGTTTTAGATGTGTAAACATATTAATCTCTCGATATGCGGCATTCAATGGAGAAACTTCGTGAAAATGCTTGAGCGGAAATGTGTAACAAAGATCACGTGTACAACATAAACCCGTATATAATAAATTTTCTAAAGAATAGGGGACATATGAAACGTATAGGTATGTCATATAGAACTTTATAAAATTGAATCTACCCAGGATTATATTTGGTTAAATGAAATAGTCACAGCAAAAAGTAATCAGAAGTTTTAAAGTACCTAAGAAAGCTGGCATTACAACAATTTTAAACATAATCTCCGTATAGATTCGCAAGAGGCTGAGTAGCACAGCGGTAGAGCGCGCGCTTAGTAATCTTAAGGGGCGTGGGAAAGTTTATTTTTACTTATTTACAAACATTGTAATATAATAATAATGTTGAATCAGCTCAATAGTGTTTAGGTTGGTTTGTTTGTAGGAAGTATTTACAGAATTATTTCAGTCGTTTGGACAAAAACAAACATAAAAACATATACTTAGTTTTATAATATGTGTTTCAAAATGTTTCAGGTTAATATGGTAGTAATGCCATAGACTTATTACTTCTAACGTGTGCGGAAACTTTATAGTATTACAGGTATAGTGAATTTTAACAAGATGTGTAGAATGTTAATAAATTTCCTTTTCTAAAATCATGTCCAAAGCCGGAGTTTTATAAGAGCCATTTATTATATTTTAAAATTTCCTTTTGTTTCGTGGTGCTAATTGCTATCTGCGTTTGATGGTGGCAAGCAGCGTTTACGATGCATGCAGCGATGTCTGGCGGCGAGCGCAGAAAGTATGTGTGTAATTCACATTCAGAAATTTTGTTATTTGAAAAACAACTATATTATTTATCATGCTCGGCATTATTTGAAAGAAATCTACGTTAAATTCCGTGTCCGAATTTTATTTGCAACGTGAACAACACGAGAACACATGAGTTTGCTCGTTACCAAGTTTACCTTTATTCACATCACTGGCGAGTACTGAACGACTACCTCCCATTTTTTTTATTTGAGCTCGAGTTTCAAATAGTTAAATATCTACTATTAATTTAGACGATCATAAGAAATTACCATCTAATGCAGCTATAAAGAAAGTGATGGAATATTTAGTTGTAATACAGTATATTGTTTAATAGAGATTTTTTTAATTTATGAAAGAATAAATCCAATTTCAAATGTTTTTTATACAAACACACAAGCAAGAGAGAGATAAGGGACACACCAGCTTGTGCATTAAAAACACTATATCGACAAACGGACCTAAGGACGAAAACCCAAAGATAGAATTAGTATTTTAGTTAAGTCACTTTGGTATTGAGATATTTGTATACGCTACCGAAAGTCTACTATAATATCCATAATATTATTACTAACGACAAATCAAACCGAACCTATGTTTAATTTTTTTTAGAATTATTTGAATGGAAAGGCAAAAATCCTGGCCTAGAAAGCTGGTCGATGTTTAACAATGTGATATTATACTGCAGGATTGTTTAAGGGAGGGGATGATCGTTTACTACCGCGCCCACGATCGCCACGCCCACCCCACGTGTTACGTCCATGGTGCGTGTCGTCATATGTGGGTGGCGTTAAAAAGGCAGGTTATGTGGAGAATGTGGAACCAGAGATTATGGTAATATACAGATGGTGGGTGCATAAGGTCCGATTCTAGACGGGGAAAGTGAAGCCAAAAGGGGAAGGGGATTTCATTGTACTACATGTTCCAATAAATGGGGCCCTTTGTTTACGAATGTATCAGCTGTAGATGTATTTAAGGTTAAATTTAAAAAAAATGTTAAATCATATTTATTATAATAATAACATAAATAATAACGGTTTAATAAGTATTGTAATATACATAAACATATAAACCAGTAATATTTGATATAATTTTCTTCCAAACCGCTTAACTACAATCATTAATAAGAGCAAACTATAAAAGCTGATACAAATACAAACAAAAGTTCGCCATATTGGCATGGAACAATCATAAAAAATGGGGGGAAAAAACGGGTTCACGTCTGAAGACTAGTGCTCCATCTGTATCCTCTCCTAACGTCTGTGTGGAACCTGGTTGGACGCGACAGCGCGCTGTTTGCGACGACTGCCGCGGGAGGCGGGCCTGCGCAGTGTCTGGCGTCGCCGCTTGCTGCAGGAGGGAGGGAGGGAGGGAGGGAGGTTTGTTGTGCCTGCCCCGGGCGGCCGGCCCGCGAGGCAACAAACCGCTCACCTTGTGTAGTCTGCGGGAGGCTGAGGCGTCCTTCTGGCGTCCCTTCCTTTTTACCGCTGCAGCCTTCTTCTCTTCCGCTCCGGCTGACTCTCATCTGTTTGGGGGTTAAACATTCCTCCATTCCGCCTTTCCGCTACGCGTCTGATGAAATAAAAATATACTATTATGTAACATGTTTAACCTACCAACATAATTACTAGTTAAATAAATATTAGTAGTTTTAAAGATTTTTTATAGTCGATTAGTGGATTATAAGGAAAAAAATGGTATATGCTAATTTATTTCCTGACTTTAATGTTACAAATATAAGTGATTCGTGGATATGGAATCTTATAGTGACATCAAGTTGACTTCACATTTTCCATATAATTATTTTATCAAAAACATTTATTGATAATATAAGTCATAAAATATGTAAAGTTAACTGAACTTCTCGCACTAACGTTAAACTTTATTTACGTTGTTTCCTTACGTAAAAAGACTTCATCAAAGGCCGGTACTTAATCATAAAGTACAGCAAAAATTACAACAATGTGCAAAATTTTGTAGATGAATTTATTCAAAAGGAAACAATTCGGTAGGAATTGGTTATTTAAATTACATTATTTTTTATTAAAAATTTATTTTAGCACGCAAAATATTTCAATTGGATTATTCGGATGCTTGTGAAATCCTCGGAGGAATGAGAGCGTGTTTCGCTTGTTCGCTCCCACGCACATTACTGTCGCGCCGTAGCCGCGAGTGGAAATTATTTGTAATATCAATTTGCGGCCTTCCCTTTTGTTGTAGATGCGCACGGACGCGTGTGGAATACTGATGCGCGTCCAACACCGGTTTCACATCTCTCCCTACATGTATATATCTCTCTATCCTCACCTGTGTCCTCGCCCATCCACCGCCCACCAGTGCCTCTGCTCGCGCGCCAATCACACACGCGCCCTGCTCTCGTATCAAAATGTCCGCACAGCGAGCCGAGCTCTCGCTACTCCGCGGCGGTGATTAGTAGAGAACTCAATATATCGTGGATTCGTTTCGAGCCAGCTACCATATTTTTTTCCCCCTGGAATGGAATACGTGTAATACTGTCACACTTATTTGCTGGGTGTTTGTAATTTTTGGTTTGCAGAGCGACACGAATTAGATGTAGTTATAAAAATAATTACAATAGCCTGAAGTTCATCCAGCCGCTACCATTAGATTACCTCGTACAAGTCACGGATCTCCAGAAATGGTAAGTGCTATCGGAATACACACACACTTACGTACACACACCCGCATAGACACATGTACACTTACCTACAATCACGCACCCTTTGATCACTACGTTGGTCGAGATGTCAGATCATCTATTATTCCTGTCAATAGTACAATTTCATCCCATCACCTGCCATCGTATCTAATGACCTCGATGTCATTGTGGCGTTAAGCCCCAAGTATTCATGTAGCATTTAATCATTGAATGTACCTACGTGTCTTTTGAGTTGAACACCTTCTCGATCACTCAACATGTAATTAGTTACACATGCAACAAAAGTAAAATTATTTTATTCATCGTGTATCTTTCTCGTTTTAGTTGAAGGGATAACTGATTAATAATATATTCTTACGACACAACATTTAATAACTTTTGAGTTGTAAAAAAGATATGTTTTACTAACTAAATAAAAGTTTAATTAGAAAATAGTATTGTTACTTTTAAAATTAAAATATATACATAAAAGTCTCACACTAAACTATATATACCATGCAGTTGATATTGTTACCCCGGCCGCCGGAGAGACCATGAACTCCCCCCAGAGAGAGGTGAGTGTCGCCTGACCGTTAGCGGCCTGTCAATCATGGCCTGGGCTTCACCAACACGCCGCCGCTGAGATGTCTGGAGAGTTCTGGGCCGTCGCCTCGGGGGATGGCCGAGGCCTGTGACGTGGGTGCTTCCACGCCTGGGCTCCGAGCACGTGTAGAGTGTAGAGTGGAGAGTCGGGGCGACAGTAGCGACAGTAGCGACAGTTCGGGACGGTGTTGCGGCGCACGTGCGTGGGTAGTGCGGTAGTCGAGGACTGCGGTGAGCGGACAGAGACTGGCAGAGCGAGCCACTGTCGAGCCGAGCCCCAGTGTGCAGGCTTCTGTGTGATTGACTAGCGTGAGACTTATTTACTGACGGAGATTGAAATGCGAGTGGTTCCTTATTTAATTTAAGGTGTAGATATCAGTAATTAATAGAACTGTAAAAACTTAATTGGGATATCCCTTACGAACCCGTCCTTCCCCACATACTCGTAACAATATGATGGAGAAAAAATTCAGTGCTGGTTAGGTAACTGAACAGTATTTACCTCATTTCTTAATATTTTGGAATATATTTTCATAACAAAGCCTGTTTATCATCTGTTTCATCTCATAATATATAAGGATAAGTTCTTTCTTTTTAAGTCATCGTTCTAACTTAAAGACAACATTTTGCTATAACGCAAACGCGAGCTCGCCCATATAATAAGTGAAGCGCGAGGTGATAACGGGAGTGAACTGCTAGCTGGTAGGTGCGCACAGCTAAGTGCAGATGTAATGACTAGTTGTAACTGACAGTTAAACCCGTGAGCCGGCAGTTTCCGCCGAGCGCGACACAATAGCGGCAATCTTCATTTCCCCGGGAATACGGCCCCAGACTCAGCCCGGAGCTGGAGATTTTCATTAAGCCAGGGTTAAATGATTCTTAATGGCCGCCCCGCCCGAGCGCCGGCGCCATTAAATGACTTGTTATACGCTTGCTGCGACCCTCTCGAACTCTTCCACCTATCACAGCGACCAATTTACCGGCAGCTTGGACCACCCAACTACCCCCTCCCCCCTAAACCCTCTTTATGGCTATAGGATTTTTCTCTTTTTTTAACTGCGGCGCCGTGCGAAATCAATTCCGCGCATTAACGTGATTTTTACAGGCTCGTTCCGGGCGTCGTTAACCATCGTCCCTGGGGCGCGCCGCCGGCTATGCAGACCCGGCGCTCGGCGCTCGAAACTGTCGTCCCGTCTTCGTCTCGCCGCCACTAGCCCGAGTCTGTCGCGCAGTGCCGCGTCTTGCCCCTCAACAAAACCATTCAGGCATTTTGAATGGCCAGGTGAATAACCTACTTCAAACAACTAAAATGTAATATTAAAAAGTAGTTTATCGAAAATAAACCATCCGAATTGAAATCTTCAGTACCCATGCAAAAAGAATGACTCGAACCCAGTGACTAAAACTACGTTACGTCTGTGTTTGTATTTACTTATGTCTTTTATGTGTGTATTTTCCCCCTCGAGTGCCTTATGCCATGTCAGCGTGTCGCTCTTCCAGTAACTCTCTGGTGGCCGCTACAAGGACTACTTACAAACTGACAAGATAACGTGTCACAAGGTGACGATATTAAGGCTGGCATGCATTTGGCCAACAGCGGTGTTCATATCTTCAAACACCATGCGCTGTTCTAAACTGTTCAGTTCTTCTGAGTGCAATAGCTTCAAGAACTGTCGATGTCGAACATGTTTCGTTTTTTTCTCTCAAACTTGTACTTTCCAGTGAATATTTTCTGAATGTGTTTTTAACGCTTTGTTTTCTGCTTTGTTTCAGTATTGTAAATAGAATCGAGCACAACAGAACAAACATGCATCACAGCCAATTTTTTATTGCACTGCCCAAGAATCTTAGTTTAGAATCCCACACAGACGGTTGGGGAAATGCAGTCACCAGTTACTCCACTTGCGCGCTCATGCTGTCGAGTCTGGTGGCAGCCAATAGCAGTGGGTCCTGCCAAGCGGAATGCCTGGCTGAACCGACGGGGAGGTGCCTCAAAGAAAGAACTCCAGAGGTCTGCCGACTACAGCTAGCACAAGGTCGCGTGGTCGTGCGCCCCCTGGCAGACGCCCGCACCTGGGGTTCCCCGGGTTCCGTGTCGCCGGCAGACCTCGCCGACACGCGCAGTGACTCAGACATCAAGCAGCGACGGCTGTCCGCCCGGTTCCTCGTTTGTACCACGGATACTGATGCTCTTGTGCAAAGCAAACTGGTTTTCGTCTTCAGCTGGCTGAGCCATCAGTACGTCAGCAGTGAAGTTGGAACCTAATGCTTATCCTGGGATGATCTGTTGTTGTCATGTTTGTTTAGCATCCTTTCTGGCGAGTTCCTTTCCAGTTGGTCATCGACTTGTGGCATTGGTCTTTATTCAGCTACGGCTTGTTTTATATTCTGCTAACTAATTAATATTCAAAGTTACTTCACAATGGCTGTTTCCGAATACCTTCTCAAAGGACCCTTTAGCCCTAGGGGTCCTTGATAATTCCACATAGTTGTAAGGATCCTTACAGAATCGCCGATGCAGCTTCTCGTGAAAGCACGAGTTGCCCCCATCCTTACTATCATCCTTGCGGCATTTCAGTGGTTTGAGGCGCTCCCTCTAGTGAGAATGTGACAGTAGTTAGTCGTTAAACCAGCCAATTGCTGTCCACACCTTTCCTGTTTATTTATCATCGTAAATCCATCAAATTGTAACAAAAACAAATTAAAAAAAATTTTTAGAAAAAGATTGCAAAATCGCCAAAAAACAAAAAAAAAAAAAAAATGACCATTGAAAATGTTTTCTTTATACATAAAGTTATCTTAGCATCGAAAGAATTCGGACATACTTTCACGACTAGTTACTTACAAAATACAGCCTTTGTATTAAAGGATCCTTGATAAGGCTTTATCAATAAAGGATACAGCCTTACTATTCGGACCCGGCAGTAGACAGTTCTAGTTGTCAGCGCATGGGCCAACATTTGCTTGAAATTATGTAATATTTCTGTACTGTAATAATTGGGCAGTGTAAACAATTTAAACTAATGCATTTTAAAAACAGAAAAATTATTTACTAAAAATTAAATTGTTACTTTAAACTTTGTTTATGGAACGGAAGTAGATGAACGAAAAGGTGACACGAAGATGGCGGACCCACGCACATTAACCCATATATAAGAAACATTACAATACAATAATAAGGAAACATATACTCGCTAACTGCTCCTAGTAGTCCTGAAGGCGCAGTGGAGAACCCGCACATGTTAACCTCAAGAAACAAGATCCAAAACTCGCCGCCGGATAATATTTTTTTTTTTACTTTTTAAATCATTATAATAATGATGAATCAGCTCAATAAGGTTAAGGTTGGTTTGTAAGAAGTATTAACAGATTTATTTCATTTGTTTAAGCAAAACAAATATTTTTTTTCAGGTTAATATTTTAGTAATTCCATATATGTATAACTTCTAACGTGTGCGAATAATTAATATTATATTATTGACAGTTTAAGGGTTTTTAACAAGATAGTCAATATATTAATAAAATTCCTGGTCGAAAATCACGTGCAAACCCGGTATCTATTAGCCTGCAACTTTTAGTTTGAAAAATACCCAAACGATAGCCCAACGTATGTAATGCCTTAGAGAACCAACAAAATGTTACATATCTTTGACGCCCTGTTTGTCACAATACAATTTTCCTGGCTAATAAATTATAGGTATTTTTAAAATTGCTTTTATATTTTATTATGACTATTCAAGTTTACAAATGTATTCCAGGATAGTTTTGCACACCAATACCATGCACAGGTGCATGTTGTCACACGTGGGTCCGCCATCTTGACGACTTCGGCTCGTGGCTGTAGCAGTTTCTGCTCGCCATGTGCAGTGATTTGCAACTTGTTAGATTTCCGTCGTGTAATACGCGCTTATTTCATTGCATTTCTGGTGCATACTTAAATTTCACCCTCAACGCGCTTTAGAAGTACAACCTCAAAAACACAGTCAATGATAATTCCGGTCTAAGGAGACATGTCACATGATCAGCGTCGAGGCATTTACATGTGACGCGTTCTCTACTCCCGTTGTTCGACTAGCACTGAGAAATCAGTAGCACCATCTTGTTAAACAGAATTAAAGTTAGGTTTTAAAAAGAGGAAAAACTTTTACCGATTTTCCCTAAAATGAATACTTTTCGTATATGTATCACGATCGGCATTATTTTTAAGAATTATATGTTAAATTAGGGTGTTTGAGTTTCGTGTTATAAGTTTATTTGCAGCATGAGAACACATTAATTCGCTCGTTACTGAGGTTTGATGTTTACACATCACTGGCGAGTACTCAAAGACTTACTTATACGCGCACGCGCGCGCGCACACACACACACACACACACACACACACATAGAAGTTGCCAGACAATTTGGCACAAATACCTCTTTGCTAACAAAACTACACCTGCGTTTGTCAACAAACTGACTCATACAAATGCTTTCCTCAACTGTTAAACAAAATGTTAATTTATGTGAACCAATACAAAATATAAAACACGTACCGCACCACAACTCGAACATACATATGTAGGCCCAGCCCCGAAACCTTCTCACTGCGCCCGCCCGACACACGTTTCTGACAGTTACATGGCCAACCAGCCGCTCGTGATGGCGCCTCAGGTGTTGTTTGTCACTGAACTACAGTCAGTGAACGCATGGCCATAAAGTCCAGTCTTACGTGTGTTTCTGGAACGTAGCCATCCTTGTGGTCATCACGCGCTACTGTTCATACAGCTGTGACAACTCGTGCAGTAGTCACGTCCACTCCGTTATGGCACGACAGCCATGGTCTTAGTGACTCAGTGATCACGATGAACGTAATCCAATAGACTGTTGTGTTGTTGATATGGTAAAAAAATGAAATTTTTAAAACTCTTTTAGTAGCATAAAGAGGGAGATAAAGAAACCAAAAGACATAATATTTGTTTCAAACGTTTTCGTGCCTTACCAACTAGATCGTTAATATTGAAAATTTGCCTTCGATTAAGCAGATATATTGCATTTAGAGATTTCCGAATACTGTAACAAAATGTCTTTTTTTCAGTTTTATTACTGTTGTAGTCATTCCCAAAAAATAAAATAATTTAATACTAAACGCAAATTACTTCGCAGGGAAACCTATGTGTAGCAGCCGGTCACTATTATATACAATGCTTAAACGAATCACAATTTACAGTCAGTCTTTATACATTTTTTATCTCACTTGAACCAGTGAAATAAACAAGCAGAAGTGAAGGTGAAAATTTCAAGAAGTTCAGCTAATTCCAAAGAAAGCATTTTCATCATGAATTAAGCTAAATCCAAAGCATTAAGGTATGGACTACTAAGAAGACATTAAGAGGAAATCTTGTAGCAGATATTTATTGGTAAATAATGTTCATAGTGCGTAATATCTAGAGGCAGAGTAGTGCACGCGGTACGAAGAGCCCAGCGAGCGGCTCACACGGGCGGCATAGTGCTTCAGGCGCTGTCTGCTGTCCTCCCAGCATGCACCGCTTCCTGCCAAACAAAGCACCCCTTCTGGGACGGGGCAGGACATCGACGTCTCTCGACCCCTCCCACTGGAGCGAGACGGTTCTGTTTCCGATGCGCTAAAACCGCAGGAATAACACTGGCGATGTCTAGACGGGCTCCTGGCTCCTATTCCTTTCTGTCACAAAAAGAGAGGCACGATCCACGAACTTTATCTGTCACATCCTGAATGTGCACTGTGTAGCACGGAGATTGTCCTGTTGCTTCGGCCACGCATCAGTGTGTCCTCCGTGCGTTATTCTGCTTCCGGATTTTCTTACGGTGACACGTAAATTATACGCTGAAACCAAGTTTTACCGGAGACCTGTAAATCAACTTGTAAACTAATAGATCATGAACTAATGGCTCTAAAAGCGACATTTCAATATGATAAACAGACGTCGGGGAGAAAGTTTGTCATCAATATTCCCTGCAAAATGTGCTATATAGTTCATTGTTCAAATAACTTCTTTCAAACTACGAAAACAAACACGAAATACTGTCTTCACATACAACTGTGAATTTACAGAGAGCTTTCAGAAATCACTTAAGTGTCTTATGATTGTATGTTGATTTAATTTAGGAAGCTGAGTGGTATAGATTTGAAAACAAGATAGGGAAAAGGCTCCAAATATGAGACACTTTTTTTTTTTAAATTATAAAAAATATATTTTACATAATAATTTTTTTAACAAAAAATAGACATATTCTGTAAGCCTTTTAATAACACGCTGTGCACTTGAAAATTAAATCATTTACATATTTCAATGTTATTTTTTGTTGCTTTTAGAATTATGACATTTTGAACTAATTTTTAATAGGTTCCTAATATGAGACCCTCCATTTCTTGCTTTACGTAAACCACTTTTACTTCACAATTCAACTGCATTACCTTCAAAAATACACACTTCGTGTTTAAACATATTTGGAAACATTTTTAAGGCAGTTGGGGCAAATGAATTGTTCATCAGCACCACAGTTCTGATGAGCCCACATACAGCACTTTCTACACTGACACCATTCTTCACCACTTTTGTCCTCCGACCACAAACCAGCACACAATATACACTCTGCATAATTGTCGTCCATATCATCCATCCCATCACAGCTGTCTTCCAACGGAAAAGAATCGGATAAATCATCCGATTCTGATGACTCCAACTGTGTGGTCTTCCTTTTCTTATGCTTCGTTTTGTTGACAAACTTAGACCTATCCTGGCATCTTTTAGTGGACTTTACTGTTGAGGTGAAAAGTTCCTTAGCGACAACATTCTTATTTTTTTTCCTTTTCCTTTACCTCTGCCTCTACCTCTACCTCTAGCAATACTTTCATTTAGTTGGTCTTTGTAAGGTGTTCATGTGATGATTTTTGCAGTGCCTCTTCTACTTGAAATTGGCTCCTCTGTAGGAAAAAATGGCAAAGGAATAATGTCCCCCGGAGACACAATTTTTTTGCTATGCGACGTCTTTTCCTCTCGATTGGTTATGGCAGAATATTTATTCTGATGTGCTGAACTTGTTGAAGGAGTGGCCTGTAACATAGAACTTGTTGAAGCAATAGTAGGCCTATTTGGCGCTGAGTCTGTAGGAGGACCAGTATGTTGTGTTGACATTGCAGTTGGATCAGGCTGTGGTGTTGACCCGTTCCGCCTAGGTTGTTCTGCAGTTGTTGAGGGAAAAGCTTGTGATGATAAAGTAATTGGCCTATCAGTAGAAGCATGAAGAGGAAAGTCGTAATCTCTGAAAACATGCCGTTTCAGCGGGAACAAACCTGTTTTTCTAAAAGAATTCACAGATGCTTCCATTGTTGCTGTTTTTGTGTAGGCCGCATTAAAAAGCCTCGCAACACGTGTCAGTTTTAGAGGAGAAGGATGGGGTTTGTCGCACATGTCGTTTTGCTTGAGATAATTTTCTACTTCCCTCGCATAGTAAGGTTTCAATGGAAACATAAACCCAACATCAAGCGGCTGCATTTTATGCGATGAATGTGGAGGCAAGCATATGATAGTTATATTATTCTCTTTTGCCTTGTCTATGACATTTATGTTTCTAGTGTGTGCATTATGTCCATCTAAAACTAACAAAACTGGGTCTTCAGCACTTGGACGTGTGAAAGCTACAAAGTGGTCAAACCACTGTGTAAAAATCTCTGTTTTTATCCATCCAGATTGGCTGTATGTGCCAATTGAACCAGCTGGTGCACCATCCATGAAATTATCGTTCGTATTTTTTCGTGGCCAGACAAACATTGTGGTACGTATGTGCCAGTCGCATTCATACAACAACTGCCGTAATCAGTGCTCCTCGCTCACCTGATGTTATTATACCTACATTTTTCTTTCCTTTCACACTTATTATATGATAACTTTTCGTAATTAATCACAATTTTATTTTATACTTACACACATACATGTTCTTGTTATTTCCATAGACAAAACGATAACAGTTTCTTTCTATCAACACAAAATAAAAACCGTCAATTTATATAAACAAAACATAAACCGGAAATCGATACAATGGATGGCGCTAAATTTGAATTCATTTTAACACGCCCCTCTCAAATTTTTGCGTCTCTACAGACTTTTAATCCCATTGCTTCTGCATGACGATGATGCGCAGGTCCTGGAAGCGGCTTTGTGAGAGCATCAGCAGGCATTATTTCTGTTGGTATATATCTTAAACTTAGTTCATCATTTTTCAACAATTGACGCACAAAATGGTATCTTGTAGCAATGTGTTTAGTGCGTGAGTGACAAGTAGCATTTTCTGCAATGTATTTCGCACCTCTGTTGTCTGTTCCGAGATCTATTTTTGATAAATCAATCAAGTTCAATTCCAACATTAAATTTCGTAAATACAAAGCTTCGCGAGCTGTTTCTGACAAGGCTACATATTCAGCTTCAGTGGACGAACTCGCAACTGATTTCTGTTTCTTCGAACGCCATGATATTGCAGCTCCACTTAATGTAAATACATATCCTGTGTATGAAATTCTATCGAAGATATCACTTGCGTGATCTGCGTCAGAATATCCTTGAATTCCATATGAGTTCCCCTTAAATGCTAGGCCATAATTTTGGGTACCTCGTAAATAACGTAATACACGTTTAGCTGCTGACCAATGAATATCTTGGTACTTTTCATTGAACTGCGATAATCTGTTTACAATAAATGTAATGTCCGGACGAGTAGCGATTGCCAAATACATCAATGATCCAATTAATTGTCTGAATGGTTTTTCTTCACTCCCTTTTCGATTTGAATTTCCATCTGGTAACTTTGCTTGATGTTCACAGGGAGTGTTTACAGGATTACATTCTTCCATGTTAAATTTTTTCAAAAGATCGTTTATATATTTTTGTTGACTCAATATAATTTCACCATTTTCTTGATTAATTTCAACTCCTAAACAGTGTCGTGCTAATCCTAAATCTTTTACTTCGAATTCTTTTGCCAGACCAGTTTTAATTTCATTTAGCTTCTTTTCATTCTTTGATATGTACAAAATATCGTCAACGTAGACAACTAAAATCGTATACTGATCTTCACTCATGTTGTAATATAAGCAAGTTTCGCTTGCGGCTGAAATAAGTTCAATACCTTGCAACACTTCACTTAATCTTTTATGCCACTGACGACCAGCTTGTCGTAGACCATATAACGCTTTCCTTAACTTACAAACTTTATGTCCTTGTGCTAGTGTCAGGAGCATTTTTTGAGCTTCTTTTCCTATTTTGCTGTTTATACCATCATTTGTAATTATTTCTTGTAAAGCTTCTTGAATGTACTGTGGGGGTTCCATAAATATTTCTTCTTCTAAACTTCCATTTAAATAAGCTGCGACAATGTCCAATTGAAAAACTGGCAGTTTTTCACGAGCAGCCAGTGCCATCAAAAGTCTAACTGAATCTAATCTTGCTACAGGAGCAAATGTATCAGTAAAATCAACCCCTTGTCGCTGCGTAAAACCACGAGCTACAACTCTTGCTTTTCTTCGCTCAAGTGTTCCATCGGGCTTTAATTTATTTTTAAGAACAATTTAGCAATTTAGCAATGTGCTGCCTTTTCGTAGTCGGTGTTTCCAAATGTGCTGCCTTTTCGATGACGGTGCTTCCAAATGTGCTGCCATTTCGTTGTCGGTGCTTCCAAATGTGCTGCCTTTTCGTTGGCGGTGCTTCCTATTGTTTTTCCTTTTTTTTGATGATGCTTCCAAATGTGCTTCCTTTTTTGATGGTGCTTCCAAATGTGCTTCCTTTTCGTCGATGGTGCTGCCTTTTCGTTGTCGGTGCTTCCAAATGTGCTTCCTTTTAGTTGGCGTTGCTGCATTTTCTTTGTCGGTGCTTCCAAATGAGCTTCCTTTTCGTTGGCGGTGCTGCCTTTTCTTTGTCGGTGCTTCCAAATGTGCTTCCTTTTCGTTGGCGGTGCTGCCTTTTCTTTGTCGGTGCTTCCAAATGTGCTGTCTTTTCTTTGGCGGTGTTGCCTTTTCGTTGTCGGTGCTTCCAAGTGTGCTTCCTTTTCGTTGGCGGTGCTGCCTTTTCGTTGATGGTGCTTCCTTTTCGTTGTCGGTGCTTCCAAATGTGCTGCCTTTTCGTTGTCGGTGCTTCCAAATGTGCTGCCTTTTCGTTGTCGGTGCTTCCAAATGTGCTGCCTTTTCGTTGATGGTCCTTCTATTTTTAATGTTGTTTTGACTCTAGTATTATTGTAAATGATTCTTGATTTGACTAGCGTATTATTCCATCCGGTGCATGTATATAAGCGAGTCCTAGACAGCAGGACGCTCAGTTTGTTACTGCCGTCGACGGTGTATGGATCACCTAGTTTTTTTCTTCTGGTGCATAAGTCGCGTAATTACCTGTTCTTGAGAACTCGATGGCATCTTTACCGACTTTAACGTCGTACTCGATGGACGTTGTACCAACGTCTACGGGAACCTTGACGTCAGCGACGACAATGGTGGAGCAGATCTCGTTGGCAACGACGACGACGTCAACATTGGAGGAGATTTCAACAGATGTGATACCACCAGCAGAAGATAGCTTAATGACTACTGAGCTGGATGTGCAGGAAACCACGACGATCAACGATACGACCTCGATGGAGACTTCAATGGATGCTGATTTGACAACTAGCGAACATCGGTGCTGTTACTGCGACAAGATTTTCTCAAACAACAGCAATGCTCGGCGACACGAGAGGAGCGAATGTGTCAAGAACCTATATCGTAAAATGTTTGTTTGTGAGAAATGTCATAAGCAGTTTGCCAGAAAAGATAATATGAAAACGCACATGAAGGCATGCAAAGGTCCTGCTGTGCGGCAGAAAGTAAAGGTTTCGTCGCAACAACGATGCATCGATGTGCATAAGAGAATGCCTGGAAATGGTACTACTGTTGCAACGCCTGTATCTGGATCGGGTCTGAAAGTATCGTCTTCATCACCACGGTATCCTTGCAGCTATTGTGATACGTCGTTCGCATTTTCCCATGATGCACGAAGACATGAGCGGAGCAAATGCGCGAAGAATCCTTCTCGCATGAAGTTTCGATGTGATGAGTGCCTTAAATGGTTTACTCGAATTGACAGTTTGCGACATCATGCGAAAAAATGTAAAGGTGGAGTCTGTGCTCCTACTGCTGAACTACCTGCCGACATTTCGACTCCTCGCTTTAGATTGGAGACACGAATATTGGTTGACCGGCTAAGACTGATGGTGGCATATGTTCGTAGAGGGAACTACTCGCATATCGTGGAAGTATCGACCATACTTAAAGAACTTCGGAACGCTGGCTACATACAATAATCATTTGATTAACTGACATGTGTGCACTAATGAAAAATAAAATGAATTATTTATATTTTAAAAAAGTATGATTTATTTCTTGTATCCTGATTTCCAAATAAGCCTGTGTTTCCGCTACTGTATGTGTGATCATTCCGTTTCCTGTGTGTACTGTGTGTACGTTCCGATTTCCTGTGTGTACGTTCCGTTTTCCTGTGTGTACATTTCGTTTTCCTGTTTGTACATTTCGTTTTCCTGTTTGTACATTTCGTTTTCCTGTTTGTACATTTCGTTTTCCTGTTTGTACATTTCGTTTTCCTGTTTGTACATTTCGTTTTCCTGTTTGTACATTTCGTTTTCCTGTTTGTACATTTCGTTTTCCTGTTTGTACATTTTGTTTTCCTGTTTGTACATTTCGTTTTCCTGTGTGTACATTTCGTTTTCCTGTTTGTACATTTCGTTTTCCTGTGTGTACGTTCCGTTTCCTTTGTGTAAATTCCGTTTTCCTGTGTGTACATTACGTTTTCCTGTGTGTACTATGTGTACGTTGCGTGTTGGAGCCGAGTAGACTTGTATCCATGTAGCTTCATAGACATGTAGTTTCGTAGCCATGCGGTCTTTTAGTCATGCAGTCTCTCAGCCATGTATAACTCGGAACCAGCTAGATCCTTTTAGACTTGTAGCCTTGTAGCCTCGTAGTCTCTTAGACTCGTAGCATTGTGGCCCAATATCATTGGAGCTGTTGAAAGAAAAGGTAGTTGGAGCATTTGGAGCTGTTGGAGCCATTTGGAGCATTTGGAGCCATTTGGAGCTAGGAAGTAGTCGTTGCACGTCTATGCAGGGCTAAATGTTTATACGATTGCTGGCTTTCGCAAGTGATCCTGTAGTAGGATAGAAATTGTGTAATAAATATTATGTTTGTAAACGACTTTGTGGTGTTTTATTTCTCGAACCTTACACTTTCCTGGTATTTAAATTAAATTTATTTTAGCTTCGTCCAGGATCGTGCCAAGGACCTTAGACGACCTAATTAATCAGTATATTGTTTGCAAATTTATTTAATGAATTTTTAACTTTTTCCTGAATTTTTAGTTTAATTATTACGAAAATTCCAAGATGATGGTCTTTATGTCGGATAGTATGGTGGTAGTAGAGGATTTAAAGTCTCTTTAAGAATGTTGAACATGGTTTATTGAAATTATTATTTTTTTCCATAAAATTAAACAATATTGCATCGTTCGAGTATCGAACCAAAGACTGGAGCGGATCAAATCAATATGTAAGTTAATGAGTGATTTTTTTTATGAAGTTTGGATTTTTTCCCGCTTTTCTAGCTACATTATTACATGATTTCAAGATGGCGGCCGAATTTTAGAAGGCGGGGGGGGGCACCTCCATAATAAATGATAACTGTACTGTAGCGGGTTAGAATAAAATTAACCAGATGGAAATGTACTCTATAATACAAGTACACGCACAAGATGGTGTACTCCAGCATGTGGTCGCTCCTGGTAGCATGTACTGAACATAAAATGTCGTATCCATGATGGTCGACAAGGACAAAGTCAAATTTCAAGGTCAAGGTCAAATTTCAAGGTCAAGGTCAAATTTCAAGGTCAAGGTCAAATTTCAAGGTCAAGGTCAAAGTTCAAGGTCAAGGTCAAAGTTCAAGGTCAAATTTCAAGGTCAAGGTAAAAGTTCAAGGTCAAAGTTCAAGGTCAAGGTCAAAGTTCAAGGTCAAATTTCAAGGTCAAGGTCAAAGTTCAAGGTCAAGGTCAAATTTCAAGGTCAAGGTCAAATTTCAAGGTCAAGGTCAAATTTCAAGGTCAGGGTCAAATTTCAAGGTCAAGGTCAAAGTTCAAGGTCAAGGTCAAAGTTCAAGGTCAAGGTCAAAGTTCAAGGTCTAGGTCAAAGTTCAAGGTCAAGGTCAAAGTGCAAGGTCAAAGACAAAGGTCAAGGTCAATGTTCAATGTCGACAGTTGAGGACAAAAGTATGGTGACCAGATAATTATACTACATGTTATCGGCACACTCTAGCAGACGAAAACAAGATGGTGGTCTCCAGCGGATGAAGACAAGATGGCGGACATGTCGTCATACCAGCTGACGATATATATGTTTTGAAAAAAAGTGGTAGGAGTCAGTCTGCCTGCATCCACCATTGAGGAAGGAGCCTTTCGCAATTTTTAGTTTTTTTTGGACTCACCGGGTTTGAACCGAGGACGGTGATCGATATAATCAATCAGAATTCGAATAAGTTAATTTTTTGATGAATTTTGGAATTTTTTTCATTAAAATCGGATAATAATTAAAGATTTTCAAGATGGCGTCCAAATTTCAAGATGGCGGCCGTAACAAAAATTGCAACGGTGACGTCATCATCCAATATGGCGGAAAACACATCGCTGGAATTTTCTAGAACACAATGACGTCATCCAAAATGGCGGATCCAAGATGGCGGATCCAAAATGGCCGCCGTGATCTACTTGTCCCGTTACGTTATGTCCCGTTACGATGTGCCCCGTTACGGTTTGTCCCGTTATGCTGTGTCCCATTACGCTGTGGCCCGTTACGCTTATCCAAGATGGCCGCCGTGACGTCACAATCCAAGATGGCCGCCGTGACGTCAGAATCCAAGATGGCGGTCGGCTCCACCTCCACCGCCTGAGGCCTGATCCAGTAGCCCCTATTATATACTACTCATAACTTCAAACTAGCAGAATTATCGTTTGCAACATTTGTTTGTTCTCTACTACCGCAAACATAGTATAGATTTCCAACTCTTTGTGCTAACAGTTTTATCTTACCATCTTTCCCGAAAACTGTTGCACCAGTTTTGTGAAAAGTGACTGTATTTTCGTGATCAGTGATTCTCGCAACAGATAACAGATTTGTTCTCAATTCTTTTACTAACAGTGTATCATTTAGTTTTACCGACCTGTTTACTTTCCCATCCGTAGTAGTAACTTGCGCAGTTCCTTTTGCAACAATTTCAGTCTCCGCACTGCTAGCTAACAAAACTTTTCCATTTGTTGATGACATATTTAGAAACGCTGCTTCATTACAACACATGTGAGACGTGCAACCACTATCCAGACACCATCGATCATCGCTTGATGTAATCTTCGTATGTAAAGATTCCTCGGTAATTTTCTCTTTGATTTTGAACACATCTTCAACTTGAGATTCAACTTTTGACGAAAATTCTTGACCATCATCACTTAGTTTTCTGGGACAATCAATTGCCTTATGTCCTATTTGATTACATTTAAAACATTTGTATTTGAAAGGCCTATTAAAATCACTATTGTATCTGCGTGGACTTCCTCGATATTGCTTGAAACTTTTCTGATTTTTCCTTACCCACATAACCTCAGAATCGTCTGTATCTCGTTGATTTTTAGCTTCATACCTTTCGATAATTTTTTCTCGAAGAACATCCGGTTTTGGCAATTCGTTTTGAGACTCCATTGCACATCTAAACATTTCAAAACTTGGTGGTAGTGCGTTTAGAAGTAACGTTGATTGTAAATCATTGTGCATCTGAACGCCCATAGCTGATAGTTTTGCAATTATATCGAAAAACTCCATCAGTTGTGTGTGGAAATCATCATTTTCCCTTATTTTGTACGAAGTTACGCGTTTTAATAAACTTGCCCTTTTTACTGGTCCTGTGGAATCATATTCTGACTTTAACTTATCCCAAACTTGTTTTGAAGTTTTTAAACCTTTTACCATACGTAATAAACTGGGATCTATTGCAATTATTAGATCTGATTTTGCTTTAGCATCTTCATCCTCCCACTTTTCAAGGTCTCGTAGTGAAGCGTCCTTACCTTCAACTGGTTCTGGTCTTGGCTTTCTTCCATTTACGTATACCCATGTTCCATTTTTAACCATCACAGCTTCAATTTAAATTGCCCAAGTATCGTAGTTCTCCTTTGTGAGAGGTTTAATCGAACTTGACGAAGAAAACATCTTAAAAAACTTATTAAGTCTGATCAAATTTTCACGAAGCACAACTTTTACATTCAGTGGATCAACAATTTATATTTTAAGCACTCTGGGCCCATAACCTGATAACTTTTCGTAATTAATCACAATTTTATTTTATACTTACACACATACATGTTCTTGTTATTTCCATAGACAAAACGATAACAGTTTCTTTCTATCAACACAAAATAAAAACCGTCAATTTATATAAACAAAACATAAACGGGAAATCGATACAATGGATGGCGCTAAATTTGAATTCATTTTAACATTATATTTCTATGTTTATGCTGCACAACAGATACGCCTGTCTCGTCAACATTAAATACTCTATGAGGCCGGTTATGAATTTTTTTCAACTCAGGTTCGTAAAGATCAAAAAATTTTCCCACGCTCTCAGGATTAAAACCTTTTATTCTAGCCAGGGATGTCCCTTCTGGGCTTCTGACAGAATAGGGTGTCATTTGTTTTATATAGGCTGCGTTCAGCCAAATGAATCTTCTATGTATATTATACTTATCCCATTTAAAAACTTTCATTAACAATTACATTGATCTAACATAATAACTACCAATAGGTTTCCTAATATGAGATACCAGTTGCTTTATATGAGACGTGTCTCATATTAGGTAACTCTAACAGGTCTAATTTTGGGAACTTGGACATGGCGACAAAAATCCTGAGTTTGTTGGTTAACTAAAAAAGATATATTTACTGTAATAACGTGAGATACCAAGGGGTCTCATATTAGGCAGCAGTCTCATATAAGGTGCCAGTACCCTAATACTCTAAATATGACTGTACTGCACCAGCGATTAATTTACAAATGTCCAGCAGTTTGTTATGAAAATTTTAAAAATGTTTTCGGCTACAACCGGTATATTTTCAGATACACGCATTGCTCGTGTACCTCGGCTGCGATCAAAACGAGCATTTTCATGCTTCGGCGCTGAAGATGTACTGATCGGTTTCTCGCCGCTGCGGACCACGTATAGGCCAGAGCGCTCCGCCGCTGCGCGCGGACTGCGCACAGACAGCAGCTAACGGAACGAGGCTCGCGTGAGCCACTAGGTGGCACGCGGCGAGGGAATGTCATCACGCGATCGTAAACCCGCGGGCGGCCGTGTTGCGGCGATCTCGCGCGGATAGTGTTCCTCCCCCTCTTCCTTCTTCTACTCCGCCGCCAGAACCAGCAAAGTGGGACACTTTTAGAAGAATCAATGTTCGCAATGAATACTCATTAATAAGCATAAGACAAAACAAAGGGCTTTTTTAGATGAAACCATTTTTCGGTAATTTTTCATTAGATAATTTCAATTTACCTAAATTACACAGCAATTATTAATTATATCTATACCTAGTAGCAGTGGCGTCTCGTCAGGGCAAGCAAGGCAAGCAGTGCTTGCCCAGGCAGTTTCCAGACATTGTATTTTTTTAATAAATATTTTATTCAGAATAGTATTTTACTTTGGCTCGTGCAGTTAGGTGTATGTATTTTTTACACTATCTTCTTGGGACCCAATACTGTGCGCTGTGCGCTATAAAAAAAGAACTCGTTGACACAAAAACATGCTGTTTTAGAAGCGTTGCTAGGTTTAGAAGCGCTGGTAGGATCGCTTTCAGCAGGAAGGCTGCCGCAGTAGTTTCCTTTCGGAAGGGGGGTGGCATGGTACAAAGGTTCAGGGAGGGGATTGGCTGGAAAAATACGTGGTAGAAGCTACGAAGGTAACGCTTTCTTGCCGAACTGGAGCGAACATGGCCGAAGCAGACGGTGGAATTCTTCCGCCGACTGCTTCGGCTATGTCCGGTACAGTTCGGCACGGCAGGTGGCGATGTCGCGTTTCAGTCGGCGGTCGTCTCTCGGGGCGCGCGCATCTCTCCCGCGGGCTGTTGGCTGGCAGTGCGTGGGGGATTTGTGGGCGTACGATGATACTACACTCCCACTTAGTATATAAGTAATGTAGAGTAGGTATTTTACTATCAGAATAATGTAAGTCAATCATTATTTTTCAAAAATAATGTATTTATAAAAAATGTCAATTTTTCTACCTGTGGAATAGTCAATGTTCAGTTAAGAAAACTACTTAAATAGCACCATTTTGTACCTTGAAATCCATATTTTCCCGGCGGAGGCCCCCCAGACCCCCCACCCCCCCCCCCCCCCCAACCTCATCATGTTTTGGTGTGAACGGAGTTATTGCTTCCCCTCATGTAAACCTCACGCCTCGCCACTGCCTAGTAGCTGAATAATCCTATTATCTCTCAAATTAAATTCGAATGGTAAGGAATGTAATTTAAGGCGAAAAAAATAAATTAACATGTTGAAGAAAGTATATTTGTTGTGTCTGCGGCAGAACAGACTCGCTCAGGAACATGAGCCTTCACTTCATTCCTATCGTACACACAGATGTTCCACCCGTATCGACAGTGTACCATAGGCGCTCGAGTGTGAGCTTACTGGGACTTCACGACATTTTCCGTGATGAAAAACCACGACAAAGGGACGTTCCTTTTCAGCAACAACTCCTATCATAAGAAAATTAACACTCGTGCTCAACACTGAGGCACTTAGCACAGCGCATCAAACATAAACGTAATTTAAAATGCAGTTTTGTTTAAATAAAATTATTCGTTTATCATGACGTAATTAAATTAAATTCTTATATACACATATATATTCCGCTCAAGATGATTTACGTCCTTGACAGTCTTATTGTGATCTTCCGATCTATACACGACTAGAAATTTATTTCATGGTCATGAAAAACACACTTTTCAGTTAGCAAAAACGTATGGAAACTCTGCAGACTCAAAAAATTGTTTCAATAAACGTGTTTATTTTATATGCCTTAGCTCAGTCTTTATTTTTCAGCTAAACCGATGGTACTGGGCGTTTCTCCGTAACACCTCTTAACGCGTGTGTTTGTCGCCCGAACGCAAGCCTGTGAAAGCGAGCGCCACGCGCACAAGGCAGTGCCCTCTACGCGCAAGTTAGGAGGCGGGCAGACACTGAGTATTTGAATGTTCTAGAAGTCTGGCCGGACGGTATAAATAACAGCGCGGCTGCCAGAGATTCAATTCAGTCCAGGACTCCAGTGAGTGCCGGACATACTGCGTCGAGGCTAGGTGAATAATAATGACGAGGCAACGCGTAGTTAACCGTGTCACGTTACCGAGTCGCCCTAGATACTGCTTGTGGGGGAAACAGCGGCCAAGTTGATAATGGGGCCAGGCGAGTAAGCCGCAGATCATCAGTGCAGTCAGCTCGTCCGTTCAACCCAGTGGCTGTCGAGCACGAGAGGATGGCTTCTGACTGACTGGGGCAGTCACTCGCTCGTTGGCTCGCAGACCGCAACTGGAGCGGCCTCTGAGCTGGCGAGTGACCACTCGGGCGACCTCCACGGGGACTCGCTGGGCGAGTTGCCTCGCTACCCGCGAGTGCACACAGTGGCGAGAGCCTGGGCGGAGTGGCCGACGCCATGAGAAGACGATCAACGGACTGAAGATGAGGCGAGTACATATTCCCCCACGAGCCACACCTTCCGGTGGCGAGCAAGGCAAGTCAGGTCACAGGAAGACTCGTATTGGACCCCAAGAGCACTCTCGGTAAAGGGAAGTACGAACTATCGTAACTTCAAGTTACATTTGAAGATATAATTTTAAGTCTCATAATAAAATAAAATAAAAATGTAATGTTCATCAAATAATAATTCATATTATTATTATTATTATTTTAGGCCTCTTGAATCTCTCAAATTATGTCTCGTCAAAGAAGTAAATTTAGCCCTCTATTGTTATGCCGTATGACGAGTAAAGATGTTTTAAGTTAGAGTTGAAGACTTAGATTGTTGATGTTATGCTAGAGGCTGAGTAGTATTTTCTTGTAATTGTGTTTACGGCCTTTTCAAGATAATTCGTTCAGTAAAGAGCAATTCAAAGTCTCTGTAGAAGAAATAATTAATACCTCCTGATATGTTTAGTTCACTGAAAGGGCTTCATATCCAAAGAAAGTGGAACTGACGTTTTTTTTTTTTTGCCTGTCCTCTTCCACTTGTGCAAATTCATTATACATATTGTACATTGCATACTCGCCTACCTGTGGTACCGTAAGGTGAGCACAGTTTTGTAAAATGTCGTTTATTTGGTGTATAAAGCATTTTTATGTTGGAATTGCTTTCAAATATAATTAAAAAATGTAAGACATATTTTGTGTGTTTCAATTGCAAAGCAAATTTCCTGAATGTTAAAGTATTTTAGGGTTAAAGTTATTATCATATTTTCGAACAAGAATATTTTATTCGTAACCACAAAATATAATTGACACATAGCGAAGTTGTTCACGACTTCGCGACTTGCATGCATCACACTGAAAACGGTTGCTAGCCAATTCGGTGTCATGCGCTTAAAGGCTATAGAGTACTTGACGTGTCCGCTGGTATCGGCCATATTGCGCCCTTGCTGCTGGGTGTCAGTGAAGACAGTCCAAGTCACCAGCACGCGTGTTTTTCTCCTTGCTTTGGGGAAAGTTAGCATTCTTGTTTTGATTAGGCGAAAAGAATTTAAAAGTCAAGACGTCAGAGAATGCATTGCCGTATATAAATGCGCTTGACAGGAATCGTGAAACCGTCACAGGCAAATGTTTTTTAACCCAATGCCTACCTGAATACTTTGGTGAATTTTCACACCATTCTAAGGAAACAATAAAATAACTACCTATTGAATGCTTAGTAGAATGCGCTGCATTCAAAACAATAACAAGATAGTTCGTGTCTACTTCACTTAGAGCCTTTTCACTGTCATGATCCAGGTCCTATTTAAAAAAAAATGTAAATGCGTGTTGTTGCGCTTATTAAAATGGGTTTATAAAAAAAGCATGTCATTTTCACTTAGCTATCCACTGTTATTTAGCTGTAAAAGAACTAAAATATGTTTGTTAAAAATATATATTTTTTTATATTCTACAATACTTTTAAATTTATTAGAGGAAAAAACTTGCTGAGTGTATTTCATAGTTTATAATAATAACAAGTTAACATTTTAAACTAACTGAAGGTGTTCGCAGTTAAAGTAAGTTAAATTTTATACATTTCTGTTTAACAGAAAGGCCTGAATGTATTATTTTATCCAAAAAAGATTTTGATTCAATAACCAATATTAATGATAACTTAATTAAGTCTATATGAATTATAACATTGGAGCAGAATATGCGTAGCCAGTTTATAAAACCATTTTGATTTAGTGGTTTGTAAATCATATATTACATATCAAATTACAGAGAAGGATTTTTCATTATTTTATCCGTAACCAAAAATTAACAAACAGAACGGCACATTACAAATGTAGTTAATAAGCAAAATTATACATAGATAGTTCGTATTAAAAAATTATCAGTATGCTTGAAAACATATTAAAGTAAAAAAACACTGTGAAAACATTTACATTTTAAAAATATTTACATATTTATAATTTCGCAACGTTGTACCTACGATATTACGTTTTCGCGCATTTCCAAGTGTAGCGCGGAACAAAGGACATGCACAGGCTCACGAGTAGCCTGTCTAAACCATGCCATCCTATCAAAACCTAGAGCTTGTTAAGTCGGAGCAGATAAGTGGCTGCTCTTAGTGACAAGCGTATTGTTTACTAGGGCGGGAGGCGCAGATCACAGAGCCGATAGGCGCGGTGACGTTATTGCTTGTTAGTCCTAGGACACTTTCGGCACCGTGCTTTTGTTCCTGTTTTCAAATGAAAATTTTTGCAATGAAAAAAATTAATTATGATTGGTATTTTATAAGCATATGGAATTTTTTAATGGCGGCGAGAAAATTTTAGCGATTAGAAAATTAAGCTTATTTTGCTTTAATTTATAAATGGCGTTTCGTTAAAAAATTATTCATCAAACCAAAAAAAATTAAGAAAAATATATAGTAATTAAATTGTATGTGGTGGACACAAAAATGTACCTTCGCTGTTAACTGACTGTAATTACTATAACTGTGCGTTCTACATAAAGCTGTTAGATACTTGCGTAATAGTTATTTGAGAAGCTTTAAAGCACCTTATTTACAGCGTCCATAATGTTTCGTATTTTAATTTTAGTACTTTAGAGTTATTTAATATTATATGAACGAACGTGAATTCCTGTAAAATTTAAAGCTTTTGTATGAAAATTAGGTATACGAACAGGCATAGAATCTGTATATCTAGCAGTTATTGACAATAACGTTTTGGGCCAACTCTCCCTGAGTTATAGATAACTATTGTTATCTATTTTTTTCTCTGGAGTACCTACTAGCGAACGTTTGAATCTTTCACTGCACCCTTTTTTTTAATCATATAGTAAATTTGGATTAAATATATTTTGGTGCTTGTGGGTGAATATTATTTTATATTTCTGTCTGTCAACTAAACCATCAATTTAAATATGATGTATCAAAAATTGTTTCAACATTAATGTGTGTATTATATTTACGCTATTTGTATATATTAAATTTAATATTGATATTCTTATGAAAATTAAAACGTCACTGTATTCTTTTTACCGCGCTCTTATTAGCTTCACCTGTATGTATGTGTGAATGGACTATGAAATAAAATATTTCCATTCAATTTTTACCCTTTTTTCGACATTATAATGTGTTGAAATTCTGCATAAATATAAAGAACCTCTGACAATACGATATTTAATAACTTAAGACCTTACTGTCAAGGGGGAGCGGAGGGTCAGAGGGTCAAAAAAAACATAATTCGAGCTATGGGTAATAACCATGCTTTTTGTGTATCCATGAGGTCGGAACATGGTGGGAATTTATTCCGGGGTCGATTGTGACCCTGGGGGGCGGAAGGGGTTAAAATCCCAACATTATGAAAATTTTAAAAATAAATGCTCTTTCAATTTGAAGAGTTTCCGCTCCAAAAGTTCGGGTCATGGTGGGAAATGTACCAGGGAGCGGGGAGCAGGGGTAAGGCCCTTAAAATTTTGAAAATTTTAAAAATATATTCCTTTTGATTTAGAGTGTTTAAAGAATTCAATAAACTTATAGTTAAAAAACTAAAAAAAAACGCTTTTATCATTGAATGAAATTAAATTAAATTTAAGTTTTTTTGTCCATCAACCAAATAATGCACCACAACTCTGACTAACTAAAAGCGTAGGGTGCTCTCTTCTTTCATTTTCGTAATGACTATATCCAAAAATTAGTGATATAAAATTTAAGACAAATGAAATCAAGCACCCGAAATTTTTATTTGTGGTGCATTATTTGGCTGTTAGACATAAAACTTAGATTTTATTTTATATTTTTAATTTTTAGTTTATTCAAAACAAAGAAAGAGTTTTTTAGTTTTTTAAACTCTAAGCTTTTTTATAACAAAATACATTACAAATTGTCTCGTTCTAGCCACTTATGATATGTAAATTTAAAAATTAATATACATATAGTACTTAACTATAAATGAGGAAAATTAAGCTACTGATGTGTTTACAACACATTTTAATTTTTATTAAGTTTGCATTATCACAAAAAACGTTATTAATTTTCCAATATACACTATAGTTAATTTTCTTGGTATTAAATATCAAAGACAACTTTCAAGTTTGTGTAAAGAGAACGTTTTCATCATATATTACTTGAAATGAAGTTATATATATGGATTTTTCTCCCAAATCTGGACATTTTTTTCAAGATTGTTTTCTTTACTTGTAGTAAAGGTTAGATTTAACAAAACCATTTGATTATATGAAAAACATGTCACTTTCAGAACCCAAGCGCTCTTGTATGGAACTGTACCAAAATCAAACACGCATCCGCCAGTGTAGGCTAATTAAATTTGGCGAGTTTCTTTGAAGTACGAAATACGAATATTCGCAAACCTATCAATTTCCCCACTGAAATCAAAGTTTATGTTTGCTCTTGAAACACTAATGTGAGATGTCTATAACACAAGAAATAACACATGTACCCGTAAGTAATATGTTTTTACATGCAATATTACTGTAATGAGAAAATCAAAGTAAGTGCTTCCCCTACCACGTGCAACTGTAGGAGCGGCAAATGCAGGACGGTTGTTGCCCTCGTAAACAAACCGCGCGCCCAGAAGACGGCGAAGAGAGCAGCCACAGTCGACGGCAGCGGCCTACTCGATTATCATACAGATGAAGATATCGACTCGCAGGCCTGCCGAATAGTAATCACCCCATCATCGCCGAGGAGCCGCCCCTCCCGGGATCGACGCCGGAAGGATTTACGGCTGCGCACACAGTAACGATAGCTGCTCCCTAACGACGACCATCCCTCTGCTCGGAGGAGGGGGGAGCCGGCGATACTTCATCCCCCGCCAGGCGGCAGCACCGTGTTCACAACTACACGTGTGCGTGCTTCGCGCTGCAGGCAAACACATCCTTCCACGTTCCTCTCATTCTTCACGAGCTTCTTCGGCAATTAGCATGGCTGTGTCATTACTAGCTGTATCACTTGACAATCTAGGCAACCTAGCCAAACTGTGTAAAAACATATTTCATTCTTCGGCTAGCATAAATTTTACGCTTAATGTTGTATAGAATTTGTACCGCATTTCTGATTTCAATACTGATACACTGAATAGGGTAACATACTACAATAAAAATCCGCACATCACTAACTCACTGACTGACTCTGTAACGCTGTATTAATTATGTTTTCATGCGCTTACAGGGTAACATTTTCATTGCTCTTTGCTAACCTGTTCCTGCTAGCATTGCTGCCGACTCCGTGGCGCGAAGATAATATGCATGGCGTCATATCTTGACGAGGCCGATAGTTTCAACATTTTTAGTTCAATAAAGTAGCGAGCCGTCACTTTGTTTGCCACGTTTTGGCCGCGTATATGTGTTTAACATAATTCAAGTTGTTGGCCTACACACGCAAAAACGAATCTACCAAATCTTGTGTCAATTCTCCAACGCTAATGATATAATTAAATTGATCGCCAATACCTATATGTTAAGGCACCTTTGAATTGTAGCATGCTAATGTTGTTGTGAACTCTATTTACGTAATTGAGCTCCTTCATACAAATCGCACTGCCATTATGGTTGCCATCCTGGTGTATATTGAATAGAACCCACAGCGAGGAAGATTATTGCAATTAACATGCAGTGAAATTTTTCAAGAGGTTCTTCATTAACAGCATTGTTTGTCAAATTTTTCTCTATAATTTCATACATACCAATCACAAATAATTTTCATTTGCACAATATTAAAAGAACTAAAAATATTTCATAGTATTTCGTGTATATTAAAGTGTTTGTTATATTCTTAAATTTTCAACGGGCGCCTTACAACAAACTAGTACTACAAAACTGTTAATATCAAGTTTGAATGAATTTTAAAAAATCCTTAAGAATACGCAAAAAAAAAACATGTTTGTAATGATGTTACAAATTGACTTGCCAAATGATATACGAAAGCATTGGCCAGTTTGAATACAGAACAACGTGACAGAGGCTGCTTGATCGGCAGACCGCGGGCCGGCGAAGACGTCGTGCGCTCAGGCAGGCAGTCTGCTATCTCTCGGTTCTGCTGGCAGGCAGTCTGCTAACTCTCGGCTCTGCTGGCAGGCAGTCTGCTAACTCTCGGCTATGTTGGCAGGCAGTCTGCTAACTCTCGGCTCTGCTGGCAGGCAGTCTGCTAACTCTCGGCTCTGCTGGCAGGCAGTCTGCTAACTCTCGTCTCTGCTGGCAGGCAGTCTGCTAACTCTCGGCTCTGCTGGCAGGCAGTCTGCTAACTCTCGGCTCTGCTGGCAGGCAGTCTGCTAACACTCGGCTCTGCTGGCGGGCTGCCACGACCATTAACTTTCTTCAAAAATCAGCCATTGTTAAAAAAAAAAGAGCGTGTGAATTGTGTACTTATGTACGCGCGCTAGAAGTTATAATTTTTTTTTGATTTAAGGCACTGAACTGAATTGAAATTTACTGTAACAAAAATTAATTTCAAATAGATACTCAGTATTCAATATAAGCATAAACATGTGTACAAAATTCATAATTAATATATAGTAAAATAATTGAGATTATTTTTTTTGCGTAATGAAAATCAATAAATTTGCTATAGGTTTATTGTAATTTATTAATTTCAATTATTTTTTAAATAACAAAATAATATTTTATAATACAAATAAATTACATATGAGAACCTAATCTCACTTATATAAACATGATTATCGAAAATACACTTGAAAAGTTTATAAACACAATTTTTATCTCTAATATTGACAATAAATATATATTCTTTAATTACATGGACCAGTATTCAACATCAACCACTGAATTTCTAAACGCGACTCACGCGTAGTTACGCACCCGCTGCTAGAATTCCTTACCGTAGCAGCTATTTTGTCTATCGAATCATTAGATTTGCAGAGCGAATTAAACTATATAATGAATCGTCACCGATAAAAACTTAAAAGACTTGAAGAAATACTCAACCCCGGCTTAGTCCTGATTTTTGAATTTTTTTTTATTAAATTACTGCCATTTTGTTAGAATTCTACACGCGTTAGATGACTTTAAATTATTAATTACTAAAGGATAGTTGTACTATTATAGAGTTTTATTTTTAAAACCTATGCGGATTAATGGAATTTAATTTCCCAATACACGTAATTTATTTAATATTACTTTACTTAAAATAAAGAGGATATTGGCCTACCTAATATGAAATAATCAATCCAATGGACTGAGCTATGTATTTAAAAACATATCAATATAATAAACAAAAATAAGATCAATTTATATATATTTACTTAAAGCACAATTTGTATTATCCAGTAATCTGTAATTTAAAAAGGAAAAAAATCCATTGCCGACTATTGATCCACATTCCTTTAACTTATTTTCCGAACACTATAACCACTAAGCAACTAAGCCAGACAGAAGTGTTTAGGGAGACTATGTTTTATACACCGTAATACCAGAATCCTTAGATTTTTAAAACTTGAAACTATTTTTACTATGACCATTTTAGTTTACCAAATATATTCCAGGGTAGTTTCACTATAATAAATTTTCATTTGGCACACCAATACGTTTGGTATGTCCCTATTTTTTTTATGAATGTGGCTATATATGGGTTTATGTTCATACACGTAGGTACCATCTTTCTGTGAAAATTTCGTTGCATGGTGCGCGCGCATCGTACAAATTCCCTCATCATTTTTTTTCCATAACGCACCTAAAAAATTATAACTTCAAAAATAAATATTACTTACTAACTACATAGTTGGAAACGAATTACTTAAAGGAGTTTCCTACACTTTACGACGCCAAACGAACAATGAAATAATTATATGTTAGCATAAAGGTTCGGTTACGTGTTGTTTGACGTTTACATGAAAGTAAGTAAAGACAAGAGTGTAAGAGAAAGCTCCATTAACACATAAATTAATTTGTAAAAATTCCGAAGGTTCGTGTGTTTGCCTAGGTACAGGTAAATAAGATTAAACGTTCCGATGAAGAAGAAATTTAGCAGTGAATACAAAAATAGTATAGCTTAAACCACTGTAACGTAAACATTTAATGGGAAAAAAATTAGACTTGGATAAAACTGTTTAAACCGTGTGTTTTGCATGAAAGCTAATTGTTTGTGCAACAACTTTTTTCGCTAAATTTAAATGAAGTTACATAGCCAAAATGCGTTTGAAAGTTCTCGATATTCAGTTAGAAAATAATGTATTTGGTGAAATGGAAAAAAAAATAATTTTGGAACCATGTTGGTGATTGTCACAGATAACTCGCCTTCATCGAGTCTTTCCAAGTCCCCACTCTGACGATTCCGTGACTTTGTGGTTTCATACGTATACTTTCATGCGTGGCTCTACCTCATCGTTTCGTATTTTGTATATTACGATAACATTTATTTGGCAGTGTGGCAGTATTTACACTGACAACCATGTTGCAGATGGGAACCAATTTTTTCTTATAAGGCTTACTTTTTGTTTACTATTTAAATTCAGAATTAAAAAGCGATAGTTACAGCTTATTCAATTAGTTAATCTTTTTAATTGGCAAATTGCAAGTATTTTTTAATCATATTTACAGGGTTTGTATGTTGCGGAGCTCTTACGGGTGGCATTCAATAAGTTTGTTAGAGTGCGCCTTTGCCTTTACAAGCAATGCTTGCTGAGTTATGGTATTCAAGAGTTTTTCTGTCATTGTATAGCATTAAATAATATACATCTCTGTTAAGATTTTTTTATTCAAATATAGCTTAGTCTAAAAATATAATTTAATATTTTACTTGGCAAAACGAATCGGTTTAAAATGGCACAATTTATTTAAACACGTGAATTTTGAAAGTATTCTTTAAGAAGAATGTTAATGTGAAAATGAAAATACCTATAAATGTTAAGAAACAAATTATTAATGATATGAGGTGTGTGGCCAGACCACGCACAGCGAGTGAGAAGGCATGCTTGTAGCCGAGCTGTGGTCGCGAAGTCGTATTCAGCCAGCGAGCATGCGACACAGCAGCGGACTGATAACTACCGTCTGTGAACTCTGCGAGGATAATTAAGCGACCAGTACCTAATTAACAACTTTGAAAAACGTAATTACGAAACTTGGTGCCGAGGTTTTTTTTAAACAGAAAATTACAGATGAGAATGTCGCATGGGCAATCGGCAGCGAGAAAATTACATAGTTTAGTGTAACAACAAATTATTAAACTTAAAAACTTTTAGTTGCCAGTGTTGCTAGAAAATTTCACTCCAGCATTCAGAAACGTTTGCTAATTATGTGTTTCGTTATGTGATAATTTGCCGTGTCCGTTAATAATTCCATAATACACTTAGGTCTATAATTAAAATTCAAAATAAACTCAGTTTACGTTCAAACTTAAAATAATCTCTTACTTTAACTAACCTAAAGTGCTGCCTAATTCAGTTTTCACCTACCTTTATTTAAAGTGTGTGTCAGTGTGCTTTAGAATCAATTGGGCGCTTTTTTTTTCTGAAATATGTGACAAATGAAAAATATGAATTTTATGTCACACACCTTTTTAAATGGTATGATCTAACGTGGTATAAAAATCTAGTCACTTTACCTAGACCATAAATGAAATATTACGCATTTGCTCCGGAAATGGACATGATAAAACGGCAGAAAATGTTTATTTTAAAGTTTTGTAAAACTCTTCGTTATTAAAATAATTCTGATGAGTATCACAGCCATTTACTCTTCAGTTATTACTACAGTTGTTTATTAATTTTTTTCACACTATTTAATAAATTTGAACACTACAACACTGTCTCAACGAAAACTCAAGCTTAAAAAACGTTTTTTAACTCTAGATAGCTCGAAAAATATTTTTTGGCCAACCAAAAAAATAATTTATTGCATTTTCTGCCAAATTTGTAATTATTGGAACCCTAATAATTGGTTTATTATGGCCATTAATAAGCGACACATCTAAGCTGTCTAAGTACCAGAGTTAATTAAATGTATGCAGTAACCAATAAAAAGCAATTTACGCCCAGACAAAAGACACAGAAATTGACAATGAAAATTAACTGAATGAACATAGCCCGCATCAGTTGCTAAGAATATTTAGTTTCCCAAGGATACAATTCTGTTACAAATGGGAAAAGAGCTCGTTAAAGAATAGCCCAAATTAATTAACTATAGATCATTTATTAGCTAATAAATACACCATTTCCTAAATCTAAATGGTTGTCCACAAACAAATTACACTTAAATTTGTTCACTATTTACTTCCCAAACTGGAACTCGGCTAGACAGTGGATCTCTCTAATGTTCGTTCTTTCCACGTACATTGGTCCCAATACACTGCTTTGCCATTCTCACTTGTCCGCCGCATCTTAACACCGTCCTTGAAGCTCAGATCTTTGCACACGAAGACCATCTCTCGTCTCCCGCTATCGCTCGCCAAGGGGTCACTCACCCTCTTCACTATCGTTCCAAGGATTTGTTGGAATCACCAATAATCTGTCGCCCCTAGTCTCTCTCTCTCTATCTCTTTCTCTCTCTGTTTGCAGATCATGTCCGTCATTTACACTTGCTTGTTCGTCGCATGGAAAGGTCCCGTAGCCCTCCAAACAATCGCGTCATTAAAGTCCCTGACTTAGGACTCGAAGCTGAGAGAACAATGGCATCCTAGTTACCCCCCTTCAGGTGACGGTACTTTCAGACCCGCAGAATGTTCCAGACAGTAAGGCTCTCCAGGCTCCACGGGACAGTTCGGCTAATGTAGTTGTCAGGGGAGGGACGGGTGCTTCCTGTGTTGCGCCCACTCCAGGAAGCGGGTATGTGGGTTTCCCTGGGAATTCCGCAGGCTGGCGCGCCTGGCCGGTCTCGTCTATAGCAGCCTCGTAACCATAATAAATACAAACAGCCATTAAATAAGCCAAAACATTTCTTCTCTTCGCAGACAATAATACTAACAATGCCAATAATTGCACATGTGTTAGTTGGACATACTTTCGCTTTGTTAAACACTATAAGAGCTACGTTTTTGGTCCTTATATCACTAAATTAAAACACTCAAATCTAAAAATTAAAATTATAAAGTGTTTGTAGCAATGTACGTGCGCGTTAGAAGTTGTACTTACTTGGCGTAATAAAAAACTAACATTATTTTTCATGCAAATAATGTAAATAAAATAATAAAACGACCTAGGTTATATTATAAATACGATTATTAAAGTATAAATTCAACCAAATTAAACAATTTTTAATAAAGAATCGATATTCAATATCAATTTAAACGCTTATCTTAAACTCATTATTTAATTTAGTAAGATAGTCAAGATAAATTTTAATTAATATGAAAAGGCAATATATATTCTGTATGTTTATTATAATTTAAAATTAAAATTATTTATTAAATAATAATGGAATAATTTATAACTTATAACGGAAATAAATTTTAACATACTAGAACATAACCTCATAAACACTCCATGCAAAAGGCCAAGAGAATATAAAACCTTCCACAGACACTCCTCCCAGTGACAATGAGAGCTTACAAACAACCTGGAATCGTTATACATACAAGAACATAAACTCACTTAAATAAATATACTTGACACTGTTTATAGACACAATCTCTATCACTAATATTCATAATAAATAAATGTTTTTAATGTTATGGACCTGTATTCAATTTCAATCACGAAAGTATATGATTTAGAATATATAATTTGTATTGTATGTAGCCTTTTTACCATCATGTGAAAATTTCGTCGTATGGTGCACGTGCAACGTAAAAATTCACTTACAATTTTTATAACATGCCTAAGTGAGTATAACTTTAAAAATAATATTCTAAAATGTCTATAAGATAAAATTGTTACAAATTCCAGTCAACAACATTTATTGGTTTATAATGGCGCTTTTGTAAAATATGGATCCTTCACTCATTCCACTAGTGTGTGTCTTCGGAAATACCACTGCAGTTCACGTTCACTTTCTTTCTAGCTTGGACAAGCACTGTCTGGATTGGCCACGAAATTTATAACTTCATTTCGTTTTCGACTGAATACCCGAGCACGTATAAGAAAACGTAACAACTATGTGTATCACAATTTTATAGTCTTATATTACGTATTTAAACTATGGAGACTCTTGCGGAAATTTTAATGGCAATACATCAAAAGAATTAGAAAATCAAGATCAGAAACAAGGATACAAATTGCGAGAATATTGTGCATCTTAGGTACTACACTTGCCTGGAATCTGTGAACATCAGTGGATAAAGTACATCACATGATCGGCAATATTTGTTTAAAGATTAGTCGCAGTACATCTGGCAGAATTTAGGACATAAGACAGCTCGTGCACAGATACAAACATAATCGTTCCTCACCAGACCACAGACCTCTCGAACAGCACACTGCAATGGACAGGATTCCGTTACTTACCTGAAACAAAAGAAAAAAGAAAATGTCTTATTACAACTTTAGTGCAGTCATGCTTTCTTCATCGAGTATCTCTTTGTATGTACATTGTTTTAGTATAAACAAAATTTAAAGATCTTTACATTAAAAACATCACGGTCTCCAAAAACATTTGGGTGAAATTGTAAAATAAGCACAGTTTCTGCAATTAATAACTTTGTATTTGGTATAATCGAAGTATGTTCTTTAAATGATTCATACAATTGGAAATTTTTTATTTAATACAATTTCTTGAACATAAGCTATAGCACATTTGCACCGTTGGTCATGTAGAAAATACAAGAACGCAAATTAAGAAATAAAAATGAAAACAAACCCACAGAGAACAAGTCTAAATCAGCTATGTTGGGTTTATCTGTTTTATTAAGCTCATTTAGGTTTGTTCTCTGTGGGTTTTTGTTTTCGTTTTTATTTCTTAACTAGCCAATAATTCCGCCAAATAATTTCTAATTGTTTTGAAATTCCTATAGCCTAGAAGTAAATGGATAATGCTCAAATTCTCGAAGGAGGCCATTGAAATTTGGCTGTTTCTATATTTTCTAAGCGTTTCCGTCTTTCATCTTCAGTTTCAAATAGCCGTCGTTTCCACATCCGATGAGGTTCCTTACAAGGTATATCTATCACTAATAATTTAAAAATAACCTATGTTCACTAAAAGTAAAAAAAAAAAAGGTTTGTACGCCAAATAAACACTTAATTTTTTCCGTTTATTGTTTTAGGTACTTATTGTTTACTATGTAATTAATAATTACTTTATAATTTTGAAATCGTTACCTAGTATAATATAATAATATTTGATATATAATATATTTGATAAGTATAGAATCCATTATTTATCGCAAACACACACAACCAACATAAATAAAGTCTTAAAGCACTGACTACGGAGCTAAGTACCGGACACTGTCTGGAGATCATGGCCACCCCTGCGCCCGCGCTCCTAGCGACAGTTGTTCCTAACTAGCATCACAGTTGATTATAAACAGTTTAGTTACTATCAATAACAGATATAGTGTACTTTTGAAGTGAAACATTTTTAACGCGAACAGGGAAGAGATATGAAGACAGTAGGCCCTACTAGTAGGCCTATATATAGGCTAATTAGTTGAAGTTTGAAATACCAGGGAAGTTTCACTTCTATCGCGTGAACAGAGTGACCCGCACTCCGTTATTTTTAATTGGCATCGACTTCAAAATTACAAAACAATTAATAATTTCATAATAAACAACATGTTCCTAAATACAATATATAAAAAAAAATATTATTTTGGCGTATAAAACTTTTTGCTTTTAGTGAACTTATGTTACTTTTGTTTATTTTGAGTCGGTTATTTAAAAAAGAAAGTTGTTTATCTTAAGTTCCCGCTTGTGATAAACCAACATATAATTGCCCATGGGAGATACACGTTTTTCGTAAATCAATGCCCAGCTGAGACTTATTAATGGTCAGCGCGAATGAAGTTTCAACGGGAAACTGACGCAGTTGGCAATCCCCGGGATGTGCGCCGGCTGAGAGGAGGGTCGCCACAGGTAAGTTGTCCTTTATTAGTGACATTGTGTCCTGTGGTTTTTCATACATAAGAACGTGTATATGTTGTTTATATGGATATTGTAACGCAAGGTAGCGTAAATAACAACTTAAAATTACGTGAGTCTCTAGTGTGCATCCAAACCCAAGCGTCAACCCTTGACAGAGAGGCGCAAAGCTCCGACTTGTTGCGTGCCATAGCTCGTAACCTGACGTATAAAAGGAATTATTAAGTTTGAAATTAAAACAATTTCTATGTCATAGATGTTCTCGCCCAAGCACTCAATACTGATGAAACTATTCATAGATACCTATATTCATTGAGAATACTTGAAAACCTCATTTTGTAAAATTTCTTTGACTTTTAACATAAAAACTCTCTCTGTGGCTGGAATATTAAACTTAAATATATGGTATCACGAAATTTTTCGAAAAGATAATAAAGTTCAATATTTTTTCTATACATTTTATTTCTTTATATCAAAACATTTAGGTAGCAAACACCAATAACCAACCAGACGGCTATTTTTTTTCTGCCTTTAATAAAAGTTATTGTGATTTTGAACTGAAAACAAATCTTTATCAGTATAAAAAAATCATATATCACTCAGGGGTAATGCAGCATCCTATTAGTGAAAGAGAAGTTAGAATAGGATCCCTACATCCAAACTTACAAACAAACATTACCTTTTTATAATAGTAGTATATTTGCGTTCTTGACTTTTTTCCATGACAAACAGTGCAAAACCGCACTGGCGTATGTCCAAGAAATGGTATTATCATATTCGACATATTCTTATCTTCAGAGAACAAATGAATACAGAGAAGTGAACTAACTCAGTGCGGAGGTGTGTTCGGCACACACGAGTCTGTCACGACTGGAGGCAGCTGTCGCGCTCGCAGACAGCACGTGACTGCGGGGCGAGGGAGGGTGCAGGGAGTGACGCGGTGACGCGGGGGTGAAGGTCGTCGGTGAAAGCGGGCGGCGCGGTGAAGCCTCGCCTGAGACAACACCGCCTGACAGCCGTCAACGGGTCGCGCTCGCTACACCGTGAGCAGCGGAGTGAAGAGAGGAAGTGAGCACACACACACACACACACACACCTACACACCTACACACACCTACACACACACACCTACACACACAAACACACACACACAGGTCACGCCTGTCTCCGTCAAGTCATCGCTGCGGAACACTGCCAACGTGACTTTCTAATTCGTATATTATAATTACAACCACTTGCTGCAATTAAAATACGACATTTGACCGTAAACATTAAAGACTCTAAAAATATTTAAATTTTGGAACTAACACTTTCCAATCAAGCTTATATAATTTTTTAATCCAAAAAATATATTACCAATTTCTTATTAGTCACGTCAATCAGGGATCTACGGCATTATTAAGTTTCAAGTAGGTTATTGATTATATAGACCACGGAACTGTTTAACCTAGCCTTATTTTCTTCGTTTAGTGCAATGTTGCCAAAAATTGTTGAAAATGTAATTTTATTTAGGTCCGAACAAGAGCACTTATACTCGGCAGATACCTAATTAATTTTCTAGTGAAAGAATGTTGTACTTGTGTATCACAGCGAAGTTGAGCTACTTGTACATGCATGTCAAGTAAGTTTTCATGTCTACATCGTGAACATTCACAGACGTTTCATGCCCAGCTGACTAAGCATACTTCATTTGTACAATGTTTCTAAACGCTTGATTTCGCTTCTGGGGATACTCGCGATTTTATTAAGGACATATATTTTTACAAACATTTCCTTCCTTTCAGAATATTCACTTATGACGAAAATTCAACTAAAAAAAAATACACTCACGGGCCCTTTTAGGGCGGGATTCATAGTCGAAGGCTTGTTTGGCGAATAAGTAATACTTTATAAAGTAGTGCTTATTCTTCAAGTAGTACTTATTCCAGCAATGAATTTATAAACCTATACTTGACGAAGTAATACTTGAACAAGCACTACTTATATTGGCCATGCTGTACTTGATGAAGTATCTCAAAAAGTAAAGGACGAATTTGGTGTCAAAGTAACGCAAGCAAATATACCGCTGTAAATACATAGTTTACCTGTTTGAAAATAAAAATGCCCAAGTTTCAAACCATATATGCGTTTAAAATAATGAAATTAATACGTAAGATGATATTTATACTTTATTTGATAGTGAACTTGAATAACATAAATATGAACATGTATTAAAAACGAACTTACAACTACATAAATATGTTTTGAATCTTTGTGTTGTTAAATTATGTTGGCCATATTGTGTTTGTGATCTATAAGCAGGTGAAGTTAACCACGTGGTAGCGAAACAACTTTCATGATTCGTGATGGCTAGTGGGAAAGAAAAGAGAGGAAAACATTATACTGATTCGGAAAGAATTTTGTTTAAGCAGTTGGTCTTAAAATACAAAGCAGTAGTTTCTTTCCTCAGTGCAGGTTCAATTAACGGCATGATAATTTGGATGACTGTGTTCTTGCTGAACCTGAAACGTCGCTTGAACTCAGAATCACTATACCATTCGAAAGGGTTTAATGCATCTTGTACGTAGCGCTTTGGTGTCCGTACATTGACATGGTCCTCGTAAACTTCATCCGAAAATTGTTCAAAATCGTCCCAATCACCAAAATCCATCACGCTAGATGCAGAAGAGGTTATGTATGTAGTCTGTATTGTTTACAAAACTAAGCGGCAACGATTTGTTTCGTTTCTTTCCCCAAATTGAATTTGTTTACTCTCTCAATTTTAATTAAATATATGGAAAAATTAACGGGAATTAATAACTTACATAACCTATTCCTTACAACACCCCACACGATGCCCATTTTCTGCTATAACTTCTGTTATACCCTTGGGTATAAAAATTTTCATAAAAATTTGTATAGCAGAACCGCAGAAAAATTTCTTAACTCCATACACACGATACCTAGAATGCTAACAGAAAACCAGCCAACGCAGTTGCCGACCAAAGCAAACATATCAGGGGAGGATAAACCTGTCGAAGTCAACTTATCAAAATACTGAAAAAAAAAAGTGAAAGTTACACCTGTTTGAGTTAAAAATTATGTAACTTGCGGAAATATTATTTGATATTTTATCTTATATTTTTCATTTGCAAATAAATAACAAAATTGGTTTAGTATTTAAAAACAAATTAAGAGCAATTTTGGAATTACAAATATATTTTTAAGTTGTAGGTTAATTTCAAAATCTAAAAATATATAAATTTAAATGATACAAGGGACATTAGGTTTACTAAATGTAGTTTATGTACGGTTTAAATTATAATATTAATTTAATTATACAGTTAATCAAGCTAATTTCATTGTAATAGTAAAAAAATGCTACCGATTCATATATGTTATATATAAGATTTATTGATTACTTATATATTTAACTACATAATTAGAGGAATTGTAACTAATATTTTTTGTAACCCAGTGAGACAAATAAACACGCACATACCGCGTAATAAATTTAAATCTTAGGTGAAGAAAAACATTTTGCATGTTTTTTTTTTTACCCTCACAGGTGTGTCGCTATGAAGTATCAGTTTATTCATTATTAATTTATGGACACTCGTTTCTTAATAAACGTTGGCGTTTTAATTATAAAATTAACTTTTAGTTTAAATTATTTGTGAACATGTGATTTTACTTTACTTTTTTAAAAGTAAAAATAAATCTAGGTACGTAGTACTATGAATAAAATCAATGGACTGAGACACCTAAAAGTAGTTAATAATATTATATCATAAATTAATTCTAATAATTTATATTTGCAGAAAGCACAGTATGTACAATTTAATTATCTGTTATTTAAAAAAAACTAAAAAAAATTGGTCTGATGCGGATTCGAACCACATTCAAAATCACCCATTTACCGCTGCCATCGTGCCCTTCGCCACTACGCTACCGCAACTTCTACCGCAACTTCTACTCATGTGATAGGAGATAATCGGTAATATACAAGCAACGTATTTTCATAACGTATTTTAAAATTTCCGATTACTTCTTTCTGTGGCAATTTCAGCTTAACAAATATATTCCATAGTAGTTTTACTATTATAAAGTTTCATTTGGCATACCATTACATTTGTTACGTCCCTTAATGTTGACAATACAGACTATATACGGGGTTATATTGCAACACGTGGGTCCGCCATCTTGACGGCGTACCGGTACTTGAGTCACCTAGATAGACGACTTCATGAAGTATTACTTATATCAATGAATAAGCACGGCTTATTTGATTATGAATACTTGCGAAACAAGGCAAACTTATTTCATGGCTGTGAATTCGTATTGAGCAGTACTTATTTGACGCAGTGCTTCGTGAAGTATTACTTGAAGTAGTCCTAATAAGCAGTGCTCTTTTTGTTCGCTATGAATTTAATGCCATACTTAAGCATGCATATAAGCAGTACTTTTTTCAAGTATTGCTTATATCACCACTATGAATTCCGCCCTTAGACCTTAGTTTAAATGCTTATAGTTCATTAACGGCACGGAATTGGTATGGCTTCAAAATAAGATGCGCACTTGTTCGATGTTGATTTAGAGTTTTTATCTTTAGCGGACACAAAAGGCCTGCGTATTTCCTGCCTGGTTGGTCTAGCAAAGGAGTGCTTCGAGACACGCAGGCCCGGCCCGTGCGGAAGGCTAGAGCGAACAGCCACAGCCACAGCCACATCTGTGCGCCGAATGAATGGGCGGCGTGGATGGAGGCGCGAGTACAGACGCGAGCAAGATCACCGCCGCCCCGAGCAGGTGGCTGTGCGCCGCCTTATGAAGATGTTACCAACACTTCAGCCCTTCGTCCGCCGCTAAGAGCGCCTCGAGCGGTCGTGTCTTCGGCCGGCCGGACCCCCGGCCTGTTGCATATTTTATGAGCAGCCCGCCACATCCACCCCGACTCCCGCCCTTGTCTGATCCCCTCCCCCCTACATTCCCCCTACATCCACCCTACCAGCCGGCACTCCACAGCCCCCTGTAATTTAATAGGCCTTAAGCACGCACGACCAAGATATTCCCGTCGAGCCCAACAGGAAATAAAAAAAAATCGTGGACACGTTTCTTTCCAACTCTTTAGTCCTTCCCTCGCCGTACACCTTAACTCCACCCCCCCCCCCTTTTTTTTATCCTTCGTCCCGCTCCGTTTTGACGGGAGAAAGGGCTTTGTCCGGGCTTAATACGAAATCCATTAGATCGGTTCCGAGGAAGTCAGCTGTGCGAGACGGGGTTATTGTAAGCCAGTCGTGGCCCCGCCAGCGGAGAGAAAAGGCAAAATGGATGGAGGTTGGCAACACTCGGCGTCGACTCTTGCGATTTCCTCTGCGATCGTGTGTGTTGGTAGATGTGTTACAGCCTGCGTTTCCCGTCTTCGAAGCTGAAACCGACTCCTGTGTCGGGTTCGAGGAGGTGTCTAATGTCACCAGTTAAGTTCTTCAATTGCTGCTTGGTTAAAAGGATATCAATATAGAATTAAGAATAATACAAGCGAGAGAACTACTCAGCTTTGTATTCAAGAGAAAAGAGAGTAATGTAGAGGACAGGTAGTGACAAAAGTGCATGAAATTATAAGTGCAACCGATCACAAGTGCAAACCAGACTTCGTCAAATTAAGTTCGAATTCAATAATGGCAGCCAAGAAGAGAGCCAGAGAAGGTAATGTTTCTCTCTCTCATTTGGCTTCAAACGCAGCAGGAACTGTGTGAGAGATAAACGTGACTCGGAATCCACGGAAATCATTGTCTTGTCTGAGGATGATAGAAAATATTTCCTTATAGTATATAAAAGAGTCGAACAGAGAATAACCACTTCTTTTAAGTCTAAAGGCAGAGAAATACTGCAGAGTCACAAGCAGTATTACATGGATGGGACTTAAAATCAAGCAGCAAGCAGTTCACGTACGTTGGAATTGTTACATGGCTGTCGCTAAGTAAAAAAAAAAAAAGCGTAACAAAAGTGTTCCAGTAAAACTATAATAAACATTAAAATTATACGGGCAAAGGACATATCCAGTTTATAAACTGAATATAATAACTAGATTATAGGCCTACATACGTTGGAATAGTTAAGCAGCAATCATAAGTTGTATTAATTATCCTTCTTTCTATGCAAGGCCTCAATTTTCCCGATACCATTTTAAATAGTAACGCTTTTACAGCTTTTAAAAGTGTGCACAGGCCACCACAACTGTTTGTTACGTGTTTCAGAGCTGTGGCTTATTTTAAGATAATGATATTTAACCAGTAATAACCATCGCCTATAGTTCACATCCTATGTTAATCTGTACAACTGATCTGGCGTAATTCGTTCACTCACTGGTGGGGGCACGAACATTTCGTGGATAAACTAGCGATAGCCTAGAGTACTAACAGGTCTGTGGTATAATTATGGGAGCCCGAGTGTGAATGTGGACCCAGATATCAGTGACATGACTTTTCAACATTCCTCATTTTTGACATCGACATAAAATGACTCAGAAGGCTCTTAATTTTCCCTTCTCCCTTTGTATGTCCCACATTTAAAGAAAACCTCAATTTTCTGTGAACATATCCTATAGTATGAACAAAAAATTTTAATGGTTCATTTGCATAAAGGAGGAGCCATCTTATTATTGGCCATGACCTTAACCTTCACATAAGTGATTATTTAAAGTTTAAAAATATTAAAATATAAAAATTAAATAAAAAAACCTTTATGTATATACACAAACAATATAAACATTTTTTTTTAATGTGAGTCCATAATAGATGCTTCGGCAAAAGTAAGAATGTAATTTTCGTACAAAAAATTAGAAATTTTTTTAAAGAATAGTTAATTTATTTATTTTTATCTGTGTTTCCAGTCGTTGAAGGGCAGTTTCCGTTTGTCGCAAAACGTTCTCGTGAAATCATCTCCCCATTTACCAATATCGCTTTAAAAGAGGATTTAAAGTCTTTGGCTATTTCAATAAAGATGCAAACGTTTCCTCCCAAAAATTTGGAAAATTCTAGGTCAAGGTCACCAGAATTAAATATGGCTGCAGGAACCACATTTACACATTTAACCCTGCGCTAGAATGTTTTAATGATATTACTAACGTTTACTTCCGTGCTTCTTCTGCAACTGGGGTAAGCACTTCAATAAAACCAGGTTTTAAAAATAAGAAGCCTAAAAGCAGGTGCTATTTGTCCAAGTACCTATATAGAGCATTGTACAGTCCACCTTAGAGGCAATTAATGTAGCGAATATTTTGTTCTGAAACAACTTTTACTTGTAATGCTGTATACGCAATATATATGTGTGTATATATATACATATATATATACATACATACATATATATATACACACACGAGTGTATAATGTGTGTATAATTCTACATTTATAATCGGGAACTGCCCAGGTCCCAACTGTAAAGAACGCAGTCACTCGGATATATCGCGCTGTCTCGCCGCCGGCACAGGACGCAGTCGCCGCTCTGGCAGAATGACGCAGTGGAAACAATCGCGGAGCGCGCGGAACAAAAGAGGCTCGCATTCCTCGCCATCAGCCAGTCCGGCGAGGATATTCTCGTCGCGGGGAGGCCACGTTCCGCATTGCCCGACGAATTTCTCTCTGCCATGGAAGCACTTAAGAGGTGGACGTGTCTTTTGGCAAGATCCCTACATCGCGCTATCGCATTGTTTTAGCCAGAAGACACCCGAATAGTTAGCGATGCCTAATAGTAGGTACTCAGGGGTTCCAAAACCTTTTTTTCAGTTTGCAGCGCACTTACAGGTTTAGTTTTTTGTCACGAGCCCTACATAGTCGAAATATGTGTACAATGACCAAAAAGATAATAAAGATAATTTTTATTACACTAGGCACAAATGAAAAAAAAAACTACAGTCTGAGGCTCACATACCAGAATCTGAGGCTCACATAGATACCTATATAGAAAATAGAATTGACACGCAAGAAATATTATTAATACAGAAAAATACTAAAACCTTCAGTGGCAAGTTAAACAATGTGACGTGTGAGCTTGGTGATCTCCAAACATTTTCTCAAAGCGCGGAATAAGGCTTTTGACACTGGCGCTCTCGTTTCTTACTTCACATTGATCTCTAGCGATAGTTGCTCTTTATTACAGTTACAGCTTCGCATAAATATGATGTTGCAAAGTGAATGAGAATCATTATAGCTTTTGAACTTGGAGTTGGATAATCACTTTTGACCGTTATCCAAAACTCCACAAAAACGGAACAAGCAACTTGGGTTTTAAGGCTGCTGTCGCAAGACAGTTCAATGAGTCACTCTTCTTATTTCGAAATGAATTCTGGTGGAGCTTGAGCATGGAAAGGATCTTGGATCCACGTAAAGTTTTCGACATTATATTCCGCAAAGTATTTTTCAAACCATTCTCTGAGCATTGAAAAATGTTCCGTAAAAAGGAAGAGCACATCTTGTGAGACAACGATCTCATAGAGGTCACGTATTTATGCAATTTTGGGAAATAATATTGACCGCTATCCTCATTAATATTTCTTATCCACAACTGCAGTTTCCGTTGCCTAGTACTGAGGTTTGTTGAGTGAACACTTTTAATTTGTTTTTTGTAAATCTTGCAACTTCCTATTAAAAAAACTCGCGAGATATTTGAACAATGGTAGGGTGAATGGTCTCGAGATGCTTTAGCTTACTCGGGAGCATACTCTGGGGCGCTACAATTTTCAAACAGTGCACACACTGCGGTCTTCTTTCATTGTTTACTTCTACTGAAGTAAAGCCAAAGCCCAAATAGCTATCATCGTATTTGCGATATTTCCGAATTTTTTCTCCACTGCCACTTGTTGATTTTGATAACTTTCACTTAAACTATCGACTTGCTTATTTAAAAGTATATATTTCCATTTTGCAATACTTTTTACGAAAACCAAAAGCGACACAATTAAAACAAAGCAACCGACATTCGCGTATTCTTAGGTTGGCACTCCTACTTTCTAACAGCCTGTGCGTTCAGCAAAATATTGTAACAGGACAACATAGGAAACTGGTAAAAAAAACGCGGGACAAGTAATGTCAGCCAACCTGGTAGCATGGAGTGTCACTACGTTTCTTTAAATTTCGCGAGACTAGTACAGTAGTGGCAACTAGCGGCGTGTAGTGGAAAATAACTATAAAGCAATTCAGTAACGTGTCTCACGCTTCGCCAATGCTAACTGGCCCGAGTTTCCCATATTGTCGTATTAAGATATTTGGTTCTGCGCGTGTAAACATTGTGAATCAGCTGATCAGAGGTCAGGAATTTTATAGCACATTTTGGAAGCTCCGGACCATGTATCCAAATCATCTGAGTTACATGTTAACATCTGCTGAACGCACGGGTTGTTAGTTAAGTAGGGGTGCAAACCTACAAACTGTGATGTGCAGTCTCATTTCCAAACACAACCAGAGCGAGAGCACCGGAGAACGTAGCGAGTGGTGCATGCAGCGGGAAATTGGGCGGACTGATTTTTCCATGCCCTTGTATTATTTCGCTGATTAGTTTTAAAATAATGATACATAGTCAATGGAAATAATTTGTAGTGCTGCAATGCATCAACTTAAATTTTTATCATATCTGTGTCATCCAGAGAAGACCCGTGACTGCATGCATGGAGACAACAATGATGTAAAATTATACGCAAATGCAACATTAACTAAGAATTTCATACTCGGTCTTGAGAATTCAGCATCCATGACATATAATGTTTATTTATAGATCTATTAAAACATTGATGAATCTCATTAGGCGAATTTATGCACGGAGAGGTTGATGATAACCGGATATCCAGTATTTTAAGAAGATGGGCTTCAGACCACTTGTACACCCTCTCTGAAGCGATGGAATAAGAAATTGGAAATGTTCAAACATACAGCAACCTGTAACGTATTATTCTGTATTTATGTATCTACAAATATCTCTCAAAACAATTTAGGACCTTACAGAACCTTTAAAAATTCTTAAAAAAATTTAATATCACGCATTATAGTAAACAAAACAAAAAATGCTCAAAATACTACGAAAACAAACTATTAAACTGAAAAAAATATGCCAACTACATAAGCTAAATGCTTATAACAGATTACACAAATATTGAAGCGTTAATGTCCAAATTGCTAGAAGATTTTACATTACATATTAAAAACTTTAAAAGTTTGACAGTAGTCAAATATATTTTAAGATAAAGTTTTGTTTATTACTTTCAACTAAATTCACGGTAGGTTGCAAACCATAAATTATCAATACAAACCGAAAAATCCATGCAGACTTCAGTTAATCTCAGAATGCGTAAATCTGGAGCCATATAAAAGTTAGTAACGCGCTATTTTCGCAACATTTAGTGCACACAATTTGCAGAAATGTGCCGATTTTTAAATTAGAAAACAAACTCATTTTCAGAGATAGACTTAATTAGTGTATATAAAATAGTTTATATTTTTAAGACTCTTTAAATTATGCATAAAGAAAGCTAAGATGTAGATATTTTTACTGCCAAAGTACCGAAGTCTCTATCTCAGTTTACAAATTTCATTTCAAAAAACACATCGAAAATAAATTTAAAAGCTGAAATCTTAAACTTTCGTTATCTATCAGGAAAAAAATTGATTCTGCTAAACACAAATTCATAAAGCAACCAAATGGCCACCAATAAGTTACACGGCTTTGAAAATCATTTTACGATAGCTCTAGATGTGTTATATTTTTTGCAATATATAGCATGTAAAGAAAGGGAAAGTTTCTTAAAAGGAGTAAATACAATAAAGGGCAGTTACAGTCGATATCGTATAAGGAATGTGCCTCAAAGTACCTTTGTAAGGTCCATTTATGGTGTTGGGTACGCCGTGTTGACACCATTATTATATCGCCAACATCAAATTTGAACATTTCCTGTTAACTTGATTAGTAGCCTATTTTATCATGTATTTTCCCAACAGTGTAAAAAAGCGATTACTTTTCTCTAGCATTCTATTTAAACTTACCTATAAATTATTTTTTTTTATTTTTTTAAGGCTTTAGATGAAAATTTAGGTTGTTAGCAAACATAGCACGTCCAAACATAGCATCCAAATTTTAAAGCGTTATTACACTGCGTCCGGGTTTCGGGAACATTCGCGTCATAATATCCCGAAACCAAGATAATAAAACGATAAACGTATGTGTTCTTAGCTGAGTATCTACTGATTTATAATTTTAAACATCTCCATGCCGTGGAAGATGAAGTGATGATTTCCTACACTCGTCCAAACGCGGTGTTCCCAGCAAGAAACTGCGCCTGCCTTCTGCGGCACGCAACTGAACACCAGAGATTAGAATAGGATACAGATGGAGCATTAGCCGTCAGACGTGAAGCTGTATCCCCCCCCCCCCCCCTAATTTTCAGATTTTCATATGCCAATATGGCGGACATTTGTTTATATTTGTATCCTCGGTTCTAGCCTGCTTTTGCTAACGACTGTAGTTAAGCTGTTTGGACGAAAATAAGATTTAATTATTACTGGTTAATATTTGTATATAGATTAAAAGTCCAAAACGAATATTCATTATACAATGAGTAGACATTGCTATCCAATTTAACCTCCAATACAGGCACAGCGGACAAACGACCGCCATATTGGTAAGTGAAGTACACTGACGTCCACCTCGCTCCACGCGGACACTTGCCGGCTGGTGGAGGCAGTCCAGTCAGCGCCAGCTCTGCCAGCTGGGCAGCACGCGGCCCCGGGCGCCGACGGCTGGGAGGTCCCCGGGGTGCAGGATGTGGCGTCCCTGGAGGAGCTACCCCCCTGCACCGCTCCCTCTCCGCTAGGGGGAGATATGGCCACTGAAGAAGCTGGGCGGTTGAGAAACGCCAACATCGAAAATTTTACAATCATTCATAGTTCAGAATTGATGGGATGCTGTAAGAACTAATTGGAGTATTGAGTGTGATTGCAAAATATTATACTATGGAATAATTTTTGACAATTTTAATTATCTTGGCAGAAATGAAATAAGCATGGTTGCTTTGTGCACATGTGCAGACGTGTGCACGTGAGTATTTTTTTGCAGTTAAAACCTGAAGTTACGATTTTCAACTATCATACATAGCGGCTATTGAGATTTTTTAATTTTTTTGAAACGAAAGATAACGCATTTTAGCAGTGTGCTTTAGTTGTCCCGTAGTGCAAAAAATAGTATATATCTAATCTAGAACATTTATGGTGGATATTCCCAGCAAATAACGACCACAAAAAAAAAAGATCAAGATTTCCGACATTTTCTTTCGAAAATATAAAGACTTGTAAGTTGTTAGGTTGTTAATAAATACTGCACAGTTCGCTGCTTCCAAAGAACATAAGAGTGTTAGATATAGCACTGAGTTGCAACTGTTTGTCTTCCTTGCTTCGAGTAGCAGTGGCCTCAGATCTCGCCGTGTCGAGGGGTGTCAGGCAGCTGGGACCCCGTCTTGGAGCGTCACGACACGCACCGCGCAGTGTCAGCTGTTGTTAAGACCGGGAACATGCGGGGTCTCGTTTCGCAACAAGTGGAGCAACTTGAACCAGTGACAAATCCTCACAGAATTGCCGTTTCACACATCCGACAACTCTGTCAAATACTTCTCTCGAGTGAGAGGTCAGATTGTTAACAGTAAGTTGCATCTTTAACGGCAAGTTAAACTGTTCTACGCTTAGTTAAAAATACATTGTTTGAAAAATTTATTCTAACAAAATAAAATTTGTACATAACTTTAGATACAGGTTTTTTTAGTATCTTACTTCTAGATCTAATTGAATTTGAAGATTTCCATTTTTTTGTTTTAAAAACACACATACTCATTTTACCGACCTTAGAGTTTGAATAAAGTAAAATGGCGGAACAGTGGTTGATAGTTTTCGTATGTGTTTTATTAGTACCCAATTTTTTTATTGTGCTTGATTAAATTCGAAGATTAAATCATTTATGTTAAAACCATATTTACCCCTAATTCACACATTATGGCTGGAATTTCGCAAAATGGTAAAATTTTCGTTGGTAGTTTCCTTATGTTTATTATTGGTAGACCAAATATTTACTATGCTTAATAATTTTATTCGGAGATATGATTATTAATCAAAATATTTTTACAATTTTTTAATTTATTGCGGATTGACTTTCGCAAAATATAAAAATTGTTGTTAGCAGTTGTATGTTTAATATTGGTACCGAATAGCCTATCACTTACTACGATTCAATAAATTTGGAGATGTTTTTATTTATCTTAAAACATATTAGTCCCTTTTCACAGCTTAAGGGATGAATTTTGCAAAATATAAAAATTGTGGTTAGTAGTTATCGTATGTTTAATATTGTACCAAAAATCATTTATCACGCTTAAATAAGTTATGAGATATAAATAATAATCTTAAAAACATACTTACATCTTTTTCACGCCTTATGAGTTGAATTATCAAAAAATAAAAACTTTTGTAAGTTTTTGTATATTTATTATTGGTACACAAAATCATTCACTACGCTTAATTAATAAACTGAGTTATATAATTATTCTTTAAATATAGTTTCCCCCTTTTCACCCTTTAAGGTTGAATTTCACAAAATATAAAAATGTTGGATGATAGTTTTCGAATGATAATTATATGTACCTGAAATCATTAATTATGCTTAATTAAATTCGGAGATAGGTATAATTATTAATTTTTATAAAATTCTTACTCCTTTATCACTCTTAGGGTTTTAATTTCCAAAATATAAAAATTGTTATAAGTTTTCTTATGTTTATTACTGGTACCCAAAATCATTCATTAGGCCTAATTAAATTCGGAAATATAATTATTAAGTTTTTAAATATAGTTACACATTTTTCACCCTTTAGGGGATTAAATTAACAAAATATAAAATTGTGGAGGATAATTTTTTAATGTTCATTATTGGTACCCATTGTCTTTCGTAAGCTTGATTAGTTTCAGAGATATAATTAATCATCGTTAAACCATATTTACCCTTTTTTCACCCCTGTAGGAGTGGAATTCTATATTTTGAATAGCCTAGTTTCTAAGATAGCCAAAGAGCTTACCATTAAAAAAACCATCAAAATCCGTTAAGTAGTTTTCTATTGGTTGCTCGAACAGACAGACAAACAGACAAAAATTTTGAAAACTATTTTTTAGTTCACAATTATGTAAATAGCCATTTGCAATAGTTTTTTTCCATCATTTCACCCAATTTACAGACTCTTTGCCTCGAACAGTTTTAATATTAGTATCGCTTATGTGAAAGTACTTTCCTTAAATTGTTCAAGTTAAATTCTGTGCATTTACGAGAAGAGCAACATACCGATAATCATAATAAATGTGGAATTTTGACTAACCTTAGCTGCAGTAATTACTTTTGTTTGGTTTACAGCACTCCATTTTGTATTTTTCATCGTGGAAACGTGCGGTTTATAATTTTAGTTGGGTAGAGGCGCGTTGGCTTCGAAAATACTGTTTGTTAGTTTGGTCCAGTACACATTGCTTAAGAGGGCGATAAAGGGCTTCATTTAGAGCTGTTTTAGTGGTCAATGCGATGGCACGTAGAGGTCAAACCAGTTGATGCAGATGAATGAGATTTATACACATCATTGAGGTAAGGTATAATGACTGATCCCAGTTGTCAGAATGCGGTTATCGTTGTTATTAATAAGCAAAATTAATTAGTAAAAAGGTTTATATTAGCACAAATTTGACAACTTGCAGAAAATAAAGTAATTGGAATAACAAAACAGTAAAAACTGAACGATTTACATGTAACATTCTTTTATAGTATATGATTTCTGGAAATAATTATCTTCATACAATTGCGAATTACTTGCACACGCGTAAGTCACTGCACATTCATGTTTGAGCCAAAAATATGCCACTTCACTGTTTGGAGATAAGACACTTTTATTCCATCCCTTCAGCAAGACCCGAGTGCTGTAGATAATCCTCGCCATTAGAGTGGTCGGGTTCCCGCTGTTATCTGCGTCTTGTTGACAATGTGTGGAAGGGGTGTAGAGGAAGGTCTGGTTTTCGATAACACATGTCTTGTCGGGTTACTCTGCATTTATTTCTCTTGTCATTGCATTCGCGTCCACCTCATTTACATTATTCTTAAAGTATTCTTTGCACATATATTTTATAATACCATTTATTTACAAATATTTAACTGGATTGTGGATATACAATTGATAATTTTTAGTTGCTTTTAGGTTACTTTCCAAATAATAATAGTTGTATAAAAATTAAATGAACTAAATATACCGTGGGATATAACTTTGCAAGGCATTTATTAGGGGATAAATTTTACAGATTTTGCAGTTCCAACACTATAAGCACAGCAAAAAATATGAATAATTACACAAAACTGTAAAGCTGATTTGTAAACAAAATACATAAGTTACAATAGTTTACCTCGCGGTTACATACAAATTGATAATATACATAAAAATATTACAAGTTTTCAAAGCTATCATGTTGTTTCATTATGTAGCATATAAAAGTATCTGTTGTTTGTATCCCATTTAACACTAAAATGTATTTTTTATATAATGTATCACATATATAACACATGTATATTTCATGAATAGTAGTTACTGAAGTAAAAAGGTTTTTCCTTTATTACAAAATAAAATACATAAAAGGGGAAGGCGGGGTAACTGGACGCAGTGGGTAATGGTACGCACGTCAGTATCTGGCTAAAGAAGAGGAGACGCACGCGGAAGCGCCGGTGCTACCATGCTGCGAAAGGAGTAACTTCGTTCTAGTGGAGTTGCAATGGCGTGCGGCTGAAGTTGTGTCCGATATACGTGTTTTTTTAAAACTGAGATTTTTCCAATAAAATCCTGCTTTCATTGCATTCAAGGTAAGGGAAAAACTGGTACTTTTGTAGAATTTTAGATGTTTATAAATAATTAGTGGTGTTTTTGCTATAATTTAACGCGGCAAGGGCTTGTACTTTGTGATCGTTTCAATTGTGACTGTCAGTAAACTGACATGGCGTCGTTTGGGGTATTCGTACGCAGGGAAGCGTACCAGTTCCCCATCTGCGTTTCATTCACCCGTGCGAAATTTGGTAACTGTTCTGTTTAAATTGATCATATCAATGGTTTTGTACATTATGAAAATAACAAACAAATATGTATACTAATTTCCCCAGTTACAAAACCATCGACATAAAGGACTGCAGGGACCAGGAAGGCGCCGACACGAAAACGGCGTTCAGAAATTCTAACAGCCACTCCAAGAAAAAATAGTGCTGGAAGAAGTGTAAACAAAGAGGAAAAATAAAGGAAACACAAGCTTAACATGATACAGGGAAGCTAAAAAAATGAAACAGAAGAAAACAAAGAAAAATATTTTCAGCGATTCGTGCGTTTCTTCTAGCAAAAACAAAGGAAATACAAAAGATCTTTGTCAAGATGATGACATTGAAGATTTGGATATGTAGGCTTCATCTTTCCAACAAAAATAATACTAATGAGATCTGTATGTTTTGTGGAGAGTTTGTTAAGGACAGAGAACTGTGGTACCGCTCTGGCAGGTGTTTGGGCTGGGTCTATTCAGACTGTAGTGCTGCAGAAAATCATTCAAATTTTGTGTGCGATTTTCGTCAAGTGAAAGTATAATTTCAATAACTTTAATGCTGAAATAGTCTACTTCTTTGTCAAATAAAAAACTGTGATTATTTATTTTGATAATAATTTAATTTTTCCATATATTTGCAACTATGGTTTGTCAGTGTGTAAGTGTGTTGTTTTGTGTTAGCTCTCCCTATTTGTTCATTAACAATGCAAATAATGAGTAAGCTACATTCTAAACTATATATAATTTCAAGTACCTACAAAAATATTTTAAAAATACTTAACTGCAAGCTTGAATTAGAGGCTATGAAAAATTTTAAAAAAATGTAGATAAATATCAAATCATGTATGTATTTAATTTGAAAAGAAAATAAATTTTTATGTCCCCAGTATAGTACAAAAAGTGTATTTAGTTATTTAGGTACATTGTCATATTTAAAAAAATAATATTTCCATCAGGGAATATTCGGGGAAATTTTTATGCACCAGAATTGGCATAGAGGGTAATAGTACGCAACATAAATTTAGTGCGTACGATTACCCACTCAAGTCGGGTAATCGTACGCAATACATATTTTAATAGTTTAAGTAAAAAACCACACTTCCCTTTTAAACAATGTATTAATACTCGGCTATATTTAAACTGAATTAATGTCGCTTTGCTACGAATTAATTACATTGCTTTTTAAACTTTATTAACATAAATATAATGTGTCAAAGTTAAGTGCGTGCAGTTACCCCGCCTTCCCCTATAAACTATTCATAACGTAATTTCTTCTTGCTTTTAGCATTTTCAGATGTAGTTTCTGCAATTGGCATACTTTCTTCAGTCTTTGTGCTTTCCTTTAACCTTAAATCAAGGTAAAAAAAAACACAGGTTTTTATTAATAACACTGCCTGAAGCTTTACACTGAAAACGACCCATGAATACTATAAATAATTTGTGTACTTACTTATTTTTCTCTCTCCAATTTGCTAGATTTTTACCTCTATTCCGTTTTCTTCGCACAGACAAATGCAATTTACCACGAACATTATATTTACAAAACGTGCGTTTGTTTTCGCCATTTATAAATGAACATCCATTCAAATAGGTATCCCGAGCTAACACAGCGACAGCAAGGAAAACTAAATCCGACTGCCTCGCAGTGCCACCCCACCCCTTTCGGTCCTTATCGTGCGACTGAGAAGTGTCGCCTATCGCGAGGGACTCAGAGCAATATCGGTCTAACGTACAATATCAGGCGCACATGTTACACACTTCAAGCAGCTGGAATTTCTAGTAGCTATTTATCCCACTCTTAAGAAAGTCGTATATCACGAAATCATTTTGTGCCAATGAATGTGATAACACTCTTTAGTTCCTGTAAATCTTTTAGTTGGTAGATGCATTTTTTGAACAGGCCGTAGGTGTTTCCAAGTGCTTCTGTCAATAATGTTTGTAAACCTCACGTGGCTGTACGCGTTTGTAAACAAACGTCTTTTGACATGACAGTGACAGTTGGGAAATGGGCACCACTGGCTCTGGTCTAATCCCAGACAGACTGTATCGCCATGTTGCAGGATGCGTGACATCGGCGCGGCAATCTGTACCGCTTGTTATCTGGAGAGACCACATAACAAGGCACCTCGGGGGCGGTATTGATTCCGGGTGGGCGGGCGGCGGGCAACACAAGCGTCAGCGCTTCCTGTCAGCCACTGCGAGCACTTCCGCTCTAGCTATTATTATATAAGGTAGTCAATTATTTTAACGTATCCCTTTGACAGACTCTCTCGTAAGAAACTAAAAAATGGGGGGGGGGGGGGAGAGAAATTGCTAAAGGTTTTTTTTTTAATACTAAACAAAATAATTTCACTATGACTGTTTCAACCAATTAAAAATTTGGCTTGGTTTAAAAATTCATAACCATCGCAAAAGGAACATTATTTGTATGGTTAAGAAAGTGATTTTTTTCTTATATATTATTTACACATAAAAAAGTAGTCACAAAAAAAACTTTAAATCATTTGAGGGCAGTGCTTACCCAGACCTCTGTACATTTTTTTAAAACTTTTTTCTAAATGAAACAAGTAATAAAATAACCAGCATTAAAAATATTACGCATTCATCCAGTCAAAACAAAAGCATTTTGTTTTATGTTTATTTTACATACTTAAAAATTCAATGAAGATAATATTTTTTTTTTTGTTATTGCAAGTGCGCAAGTCTTCGAAATCTTAAATTGCGCTACTTTTAACACCCATGATATTTCACTCGGGGAATATCTGTTGAAAATATTTGTTGCAGAAAAACAAATGCAAGGGACGATGGTGAGAAAGCGAAGAAAATCAACTTTTCCCATTATACGGTAGAGTGGTTTTGTCGTGCATTGTTTTGAAGCCCTCCTCGTGGATCAGAGAGTGGCTAGAAGTGAGGCACGCTCTCCCCAGAGCAGTCAGGCGGGGGTTCTCGCCTGGTTGCAGAGCGCAGCGGCCACGGGCAGGGAGACCGGGCGTCGCGACCTCCCTATTCCGGGAGAGCGGCCGTCCACTCTGCAGACACGCGCGTCTGCCCCTCGCTGGCGGCCTCTGGCCAGCTCTCTGCGCGTCTCACGGGGACATGTGGGATACAACTCCTATCGCCTTCATAGAGATCATATTCTCCTGTCAAATAAAATTATTAAATTAAATTACACGTGTTTTCATGGTTTATATCGTCCGCAAAACAAAACAACAAAAGTTCCTAAGTCTTATGCAAATGTGTTTACAGGAGAGGAAAAAAAAAGTTTTGTTTGGGATATAATGGAAAATACAGATATGCTGTAATAATAAAAATGACAAAATATAGTGATATTTAACTATAAGAAATAAATGCATTGTGTAAATGATTTTTTTTAATACATAGAACGTATTGAACAATAAAATGAAAAAAATTAAAACAGTGGAGGTTTTAATTAAGTCTGTTAGCTGTTATAGCATTCATAATTCGAACTTGGAGATTTTCCAGGCCTGGGTGTCAGTAATTAACGAAACAAAGGCATCTAAAACCCCAAAGTCTCAAAATTTACGAGGTATTGATAGTAAGCCGACCATATAATAAAATACACGTTTCTCTTAAACCCTGGTTTACACTAATACATACATGTTATATAAATATATAGTAGTAGGTAAAATCTACCAATTATAAAATTATATTATACATAAACAGTTTAAAGAAAGTCTTGGAAAAAATAGTATTGGGATAAAAAACTTATTTTTAATTTTTTTAGAGCTAACCAATTAAAAATTTCAATTAAATAGTTGCTACTCTCTAAAAATTAAGTAATTTTTTGTTTTAATTTTCATAACTTTAATTTGTAAAGGAAATGAGCTGTCAACCAATAATACTATATATTTTAATTCGTATGTGCTCGAAACAAATTCTGAATTTGTTACGGAAGAGATGGTTCATAGCTAAACTCCTGCGTGCGACAGTTAGTGAATAGAAGGGGCTGCTAGTGTCCAACTAGCGCAGACACCACCCAGCTCCAGCACAGACAAGCGGTATTTCAGTGAACACAGTTTTAGAGCCAATTCAAGGGTTCTGAGTCCTCTGGGCACAAGACCATGAACTCGTTCCCACTGAACTGAGGATGTCGTGTTAACCGGACATAAAGTACGAAATAATATCAATGATGCAACTGCTTCACTTTACTCTTTCCCTTGTAAGACCACTTTGTTGAAGAGACGCGCGTCATTAAGTCAACAAGGGGAATGTGGCTATGGATTATGATTTTAATATTTGAAAACTTTTAATTTGACAGAAAATTGAAGAAATGAATTACTCTTTGGCAATATATGAGGATAGGCGGGGACCCTAATAACATATAGGCTGTTATAAGCTACGGTAAGAACCTGCGTGGATGCTGGCAAAGTGACCTTGAGGGATTCGGCCAATGGTTGTGTCAGACGTTGATTGATGGGCTCGGTACGATATTAAGTAACTAGACTGAGTAAGTATAGTTTACTGGCGTTGTGAGTCCACTGATAGTTCGCATGAAAATAAAGCAGGGAATAGGTCTACAGATCAGCTTACGTTTCCTTCGAGGCTGACATATATTTTTTTTAGAACAAGACAGAACGATCATGATGTCGTAGGCTGGTTCAACGTTGAAATATTTTGTAGAGTCCCGGGACTGTGGTCACGTCCTGCTTGTCGCGTGATAAGCAACTGCTCTAGACGCGCTCTATACATGAATGTGACGTTTTTCATTGACCAAGCATGAATTATTACAAAATTCCTTTTGAAACATGTGATCAGATAATTTTTTTACACCACAGAATTGAATATACCTTGTAGTGTAACTGCGGGAGATGAAGACGAAGTGTACTTAACGGTGTCTTAAATATTGCCTGCTAACATTTCTTCTAGCACTTTGGCGAGTTAACTTTTCTTTTCATAAGAAAGCATGAGATTAAATTATAGCTATTTTTTGTCACGCAAGTTAGTAAACCACTTGTTTAAAAATAAATTTTTAAATTACTTAAGATGCTTAAAGTCCGTCCCACTTTAAATAAAGTCTATAATTTTTTTCCTAGGAGTGGTAATTTGTTTATTGGCCCCGTGCCTTAGCTGAGGAATTAGGCCATCAGAGTGGCCGGCCGGGTGTTTACAGCCGGCTCTAGTCCGACGGAGCGACTTAAATTAAAACCAGTGTACACCTGTCTGCGGAGTCCGCTGGCAGATCGCACTTGAGAGGAACCCAAAGATAGTCTCTCCTTCAGCAAGGGGAATGGTTCACGCATGACACATTAGGCTTACACCTAATATAAGAAGAAAATCATTTTGTGATTCCTCTTGGTAAGTCTTCAAAAATAAAGACTTTAATGTTAAATTTCTTAAAACACTCCATATTAACTCAGACGTTCTGCACTTAAGGCAAGGAGTGTTTTTGTAATAAATTAAGGTTTTCATTTGATTACCGAAATAGCAAACAGGTGCTCTATAAGTATTTATATTTTAATTTGAACTTAGAATTGTTTTAGGAAAATAATTTTATATATCGTTAGAGTCCATATTCGTGTGCAATAAATAACAAACTAAAATTCTAGTAAAGACCACATAACCAATGATTTCATTGTCATTACATTTAATTGCATGAAGCTTGTAAGGAACTAATTTATTGTTTTCTTCCGTGATTAGATTGTTAACGGTAAATTGAGTCTTTAACGGCAAATTAAACTGTTCTACGCTTAGTTAGAAAATTGTTTAAAACATTTATTTTTACAAAATAAAATATTTATAAACGTTTTCTTAGAAATCCTTAACAAAATATTTTTTTGAACAGATGATAAGCAAAGCCGGATTTCATTGCCTTTACTTAAGCATGATTTTTTATTTATTCGTAATAACACGATAACATTAATTGGGGGTGAAGTTGTAGATTTTACAAGGTTCAGCTTCGCTTACCTATCTTCCATGCTTATTTCTGACTTATGAAATGACATGAAGAGCGCGTGACAACTCCGCTTCACACACAGAGGTGGCAAAACAATATAATTATTAGCTTCGTGTTCAGCCTGCCACTGATGACTCTACGAAATTATCTACAGAAGCAGTGGGAATAAATGCTATTTTCGAGATGACAAAATTAAATTGTTAATCGGCAGATTTACACAGCATAACATGACCTCCTATCCTATGTCGATGCTAACACTACGCTTATACGTACTGTCCACGCGCTACGAGTGCAGACAGGCGCTACAGGGGGAGACAGGCGATACAGGGGGAGACAGAGGACCTGAGCTCGACTCTCGGGCCGACCATCCTGATCTCTGGTTCCCACAGTTTCCCGATATCCATCCGGGCCAAGTTCCTCTCTACATGCCGTGGTCCATCCCAGTCACAATACTGCTCGTCTTCATCGCTGTAAATTAGGACCTGTGGTGACCTAGCTGTTGACTAGACGTAAAGCCTCAACGCAATAAATAAGTAGTTCAGTCCTAGATCAACCAACCGTGAATGTCGTGTTACATCATCAAGCTGTCCGTCTCATTTTTCTTTTACTCAAAAAAATTTTTTCCCTTCGCTGTGCACATACTGATGCATTTATTTTTGCACTATCTACCTAAAGAATATTTTTTTTTATTTTCTTTTAGCGTATCTCATGAAAAGCTACCATTTGTTTCTGAAATAATAATGATCAGTTATTAAATTTCCCAAGAAAGAAAGTGTCATTTCCATTTTTAGGTCCACTTTTTGAAAACTAATTTTTTTTTGTTTCAACAACAAGAAAATGAGAGGCTGAAAAATAAGAAACAAGTCACATATGTTGGTGAAGAAACTGGCTAGAATCTTCCCCAGAAGCAGGGTGGCAAAAACGGAACAATAGCAAACAGCAAGTACTGCAATTGCAGTGTTCTACCACTGCGTTGCCGCGCGCGGCCCCAGGCGCTTCTCGCCTGCGTCCAGCGAGCATTGTGTCGTGAGACGGCAGAAGTACCCACGCGTCAGTGGCACGACCCCGGGACTCGCTGTCATCACGCTTCTTCGCTCCAACATGCACCGAATGTAGCAGATCCTGGTCGCCAAAAATGTAAACATCGCGTTATGAAAGAGTGAATAGTGGTCGGTCCCGTAAATTAATTCGGTGACCCGTTAACATTCAGAACACTTCATAAGTGGAATTCGCCCACAGCTTATAAGGCGCTCTGGATGAATTTGACCAAAGCCACACACACAACAGAAGCAAGACAGACACGAGCAACGAAGTATGTCTTTGAAATAAAGTTATCATTCATATAACACTAACCAGAGATTATTGAGAGTACAGCCCAGGGGTTAAACTGATTCTTCAATTATTTAGAGATCCGCAACATGTATTTTCTTTGTATCCACATGGAATTTTAACACGATGAAAACCGAAATAAAATAATAATATTTAATTCATAAATTCAACATAAAGTCTTAAAAATAAAGGCAATTTAAGGAAAAACATGTAAATGGAAAAAAATACATGATAGTAATAAGTAGATCTCTACTGATAAAAATAAGAAAACCTAAATAATTTTTATTAATAAATTATAAATATAATAAAGCAAATTATATTTGTAAATTGTATTACTTAGTTGCAACGGTGACATCATAGCTTTCAAAAGCTTACCGATGTCTGGCAAGATACTTCTATTTTCCATTTTAAGCATGTTTTTAAGTTGTCGGTTAATTTACTTCTTAATTTATTTTATATTTGATTCATTGAAGAGAATCTTTGTTCACATGAATATGTAGGTACAGCCAAAGATTGTTAGAATATCAAATGCTAGTGTAGTGTATCAATATAATTTCCTATATTTTAGGCATTTGATTTGCAGCCATCCACTTGTGGTGAGATATCAGATTTGTGAACTTGATGCTCCACAGTTCCTTGCTGCTTATATCTATCAATTGCATCTGAAGTGCAGACAGCCTTTGTGGTGAACGGCGCCAAGTTAAGTTCGTCAACATTTATTTGTAGGGGATATATGATTAAAAATAATGTGGACTTATTTGCTCTGAATTCTTGAAAGCGTTTCCCAAAATTGTTCTTAAATTTTCTCAGTACTGTGCTGAAATATATAGCGTCAATCGAAACATTTTTAACTTCACGTTACTTATTTATGTTTTTGAAGTAATGTGAAATCACCCTTCCCTGTATCTTCAGCGAGAACTTGTTTATTTTCAGAACACTCTACTTCTTCTAGCATTGCATTTGCGACATTTCCTTTCCCTTGTAGTTTTATATTCAAGTCCTTCAGTTGGGATTTGAGATCAACCATGAAATGGAATTTTTGGAACCAGGAATCTTCTTACAACTATGATTGGTGCCTTTTTCACAGAGGAGCGAGCGCACAGGTGAGGACATGCCTTGTGATTGGGCAGTTGCAGAGCCGTAAAATCCTGTGACAAGAGCCGCGGTCTGACCCCTGGTCTAAGGTAGAGGTTTATTATAGCATGCAGATTTCCCGCAATATAACTTGCAGGCGATTTGACCGCCTTCAACCGGGCATGAGGTAAAATTAAATATGTTGGTTGTTAGTGATTATTTTTGCAATGTTTGAGAGAGAGTGCGAGAGCACAGTCTGCGAGGGACAGGCGGTGACATGCAATTTCCCCGCCGCGAGCAGTCAAATGGCGCCCGCCGCGGGTGGCCACTCTCCCCTCTGCACCCCTCCCCCGCCCCCCCCACCCTCTTTACCACTACCCCCACCCCAATCCCACCACGTTCCCGAGCCCCGCGCGATCAGGCCTGCCACACCGACCAGCAACATCACACTCCACCGGACACTGGATAACAGTTCGGAATTTGTAACATGAACATCGTGTGTGTGAACGTTTAGCGGCGATAACGCGCTCGCCCTTTCATTTCAAATTCTTGTGTAGTGGTTTTTATTTAGGTTTTTAAATGTCACATCGATTTGTACTTTTTTCGTACTAATTATTTTGTAAGAATAAAGTTATGTAAACTAAACCACTGTAGCAATATTGTAACAGGTTCAGTGGGAGACCAAGACAGTAAACTAATTTAATAAAAACACAATATATACTTAACTTAGAGAGTTTGTCCAGGAAATGCGAGCCAATGGCGGTGTGGTGTGTGATCGAAGCATTTGCAATGACCGGGAGCGTAGGGTGACACGCCTGTGCCACGCAGCAACACTCGATAAGTCCTATCAGCAAGGTGCAAGAGTGTAAACGACGCTAATAATAATGGATGACATGCAAAATGCTGCGGCTTTTCGCTAAGATATGGCTCGATTCCTTTGGAACAAAACTGTAAGCTAGTCTGCCTAGATATATTAAACAATTGTTTTAAAAATATGATTATATCTAATACCAAAACAATTTTATTTACTAGTTCAGCCAACTTCCATGGAGTAGGCATTGATTGGTTAGAGTGGAAATTAATCTCGGTAGGAGAAATTCTGGGTTGTATTCCTGTATAAGACATAAGTACTTTGTACATTAACATGTAGGGCTAACCTTTTAAACTCCCCTTGGTCTCCCTGTGTCTGTGCAGATTTCACCTGGGCCCAACATAACTAGTTAAAGTCTAGAGTTTAAGATAGGGGAGTTATTAATGGCATCAATTGCTGCCATGTTTGGCCAATTTCCAAACAAATCACATGATGCATGCTACACATCCTGCATGGCAGAAACCCAGATTAGGCGTAATGGCTTCGAACTGGGACGTACCTAGAGTCTTCCCTATCCCAGACCCCTCCCAAATTAATAAACTTAGTTGTAGTTAGGTTATAAGGTACAAAATAGTTTGAACCAACTTGAGCTGTAAAAAAAGTGCTACGTCTAAAGAATAAATACTGTATACTTGTTCATCTATTGTTTCTAGTTATTTAGACAATTTCGCGATATTTTTTTATCTTATTAATAAACCTTAAATGTCAAGCAACTGAACTAACAACAAATATTAAAAGTACAAAAGCAAAACTGAACTTCAGTATTGTCAAGCTTACGCTTGTAGTCCCAATTCCAATTCTTGCACGAGATTTTGTTTTATTTCTTATGTAATGTTTAATATTCAAAATATTTCTATTAAAGTTTTTAAATAATTATTTATTAAACTGTCAGTCATTTCTTACTGTTTTTACTCACGAGAAAAACACATAAATTATTATAATATTTAGATAGTTTTCTTGGTAAATTATTTCTTCTGAAACTATGGAATCTTGTGAATGATGAATATTTCAAATTAATTTGTTTCGTAATTAACCTTTCCTTAATGTCACTGTTCATAACATTATTTCAGTAGCTTCTGATAAAAGGAAGCACAAAATAGTTTTCAATAACGTTGTTAAAATAATTAACATTGCTTTCCTACAGCGTTTTTCACATCACTAGATCTGGTGATAGACGTACTTAAAAACTAGAACTCTATAAAAAGTACTAGGTCTAGTAGGAAACTACTTCCACTGGAGAGTCTCTGGCCGCAACACTATCACAGATAAAGTAGTTCTTAAAAATAAAAGCGTTGTTTGACTTCACTGATCTCTTATACAAATTTTTGTACATTGTAGGCATTAGGTAAATCAGCTATGTGCTGTAACGTAGCGAAATAAAATGTATAACACCCAAAAATAAAACGATTTTATGTCTAATATACTATTGAATCCAAGCTGTTGACAATTGAAATTGAATTGTCCCTTCCCTGTTTAATATGGCGTTTAGGCATAAAAAAATTTGATAAAGTTCAAGTTTGATCTAATGTTACTTGAATAAACGACGAAAGGTTTTTGAGATATGTAAGCTTTGCATCTATTGAAAATCTATTTTGCCAGAAACAATTTTAATTATTCTATCAAACAGGCCAGTGTTATGGCACATAAGTTTTATTGGCAGAAGCAATAAATGACTGGCAGGTAGTGTTAGCTACGGAGTGAGGTTGTTACTGGGGGAAAAAAAAACCTTACTGCAACTCCACTGAAAGCAGACTTGCTCTTACCACGACTTCAAATGTAAAAAGCCGTATTCTACTGACTTAACAGAGAATAATTACCTCTGATGTGAGTAGATGGAAAATACCGGTTCAGGGACAGGCGCAGGATCCAGTATCCGGCGGCCATCTTGGATGACGTCATCTAATCCGTATGCTAATCCATGCTAATCCGTAAGCTAATCTATGCTAATCCATGTCAATCTATGCTAATCCATGCCAATCTATGCTAATCCGTATGCCAATCTATGCCAATTCGTATGCCAATCTATGCTAATCTGAATGCCAATCTATGCTAATCCATATGCCAATCTATGCTAATCCATATGTTAATCCATGCTAATCCATCCGCCATTTTGTATTTCTACAAATTTCCACCAACTTCGAATCGTGACGTCACCGTTGCACTTTTCGTCACGGCCGCCATCTTGGATTCGAATTTTTTTATTTTCGAACTTCAACTTTACGAAATTCGATGTAATCATCAGCCGCCATCTTGTTTTCGTCTGCTGGTGGCCGCCATCTTGTTTTCGTCTGCTGGAGGCAGCCATCTTGTGACGTCATATAGTTCTGTTGGTCGCCACCAGATAGCAGCAGCGATTATTTTATTTTTTTCTTTAACTAAAATATTTTCAGTGCCGAGGCTGGGATTCGATCCATGGGACGTGAAAACGTCCAGGATGTCGTGGTTACGAGGCGGACGCCTTGACCACTAGATCACGAGACCAATTGGGATATGGTGGAATAAATAATCTATATATGCTACGTACTGACGGCTAGTTTATGATAAATGGGGGGAGGGTGTTTTTGCCTTCCTTAATGCATACCTAAGGCGCCACATTTGAAATTAAAATTATTATACAGCCGCCATCTTTAATTCCAGCACAGACTACCAGATGGCGCTAAATTCAAAAAATTAGTTGCCATAGGCGCCGCCATCTTGGTTCTCAAGTTGACTGGTAGATGTCGCTAGTATCGCGCGCCAAATTCAAAAATTAGTTGTCTGAGGCGCCGCCATCTTGGTTCTCAAGTTGGCTGGTAGATGTCGCTAGTATCGCGCGCCAAATTCAAAAATTATTTGTGAGAGGCGCCGCCATCTTGGTTCTCAAGTTGGCTGGTAGATGTCGCTAGTATCGCGCGCCAAATTCAAAAATTAGTTGTCAGAGGCGCCGCCATCTTGGTTCTCAAGTTGGCTGGTAGATGGCACCACCGTCGCCATATTTTAGTTAATATAATCGATACCAGATGACGCCACTGTCGCCATCTTTAGTTCCTAGTGTTGCTACCAGAGTGTGTCACCGTCGCCATCTTTAATTCTTAAAGTTACCGCCGGAGCGCGCCACCGTCGCCATATTTAATTCTTAAATTTACTGCCGGATGGCGCCAAGTGTTATGTAGTCAGTCGGGACAGGTCGGGAACGAGTCGAGACAAGTCTAGACAGTCGAGACAAGTCGGGGGACAAGACGAGACAAGTCGGTAGCCTGTATTCACCAAGTTCTCCGTTGCCGTCACAGCCACCTGGGTATCTGACGAGTCCTAATTAATATACTCGTACACATCCTACCTCTATGACTTCTACAAACAGACTGACCATACCTACTCCAAAAGGACATGTATATATATTACACCCACATACAAAAATAAATTAACCATCGCTGAAACAAATTTCCCAACATTAATTACAAGAAAAAAAAGTCCGGTAAGATACTGTATTTCGTCTATAATTTTATAAATTATGATAGAGTATTTATAAAATTTTGGTGTTGTGTAGAGTCTCTCTCTCTCTTCTTCTCGTAGTGGCGGAAGACATCTCGAAGGTAGTGTTAGAATTTATGTATTAAAGCAATCACTCTAGCTGAGGAGGTTAATAACTTATAGTTACAACTTTTTAAAAATACTCTGAATTTAAAACAATTTTTAATAAGAGGGACCATTAAACGGTTTGAAATTAAAGCAAACAACTTAAATGTTAAACACATATTTATTTAAATCTTATTACAAACAGCAAGGGATAAGAAAAAACACTGATTTAAAAGAATTAAATAATGAGTAATAAAAGTACATAATATTCACACACTGCACATCTTAGTGACAAAGTCAACATAACCTATTTACATAAACCAGAGACCCAATTATACATAGTAGTATGGGTGGTCGAATAGCCAGAATTTAAGTAGCTGAACATTACAATGGGCGCAATGGAATTTGCCATACAATTTTATACATTTATTCAGTCGGTTTCCATAAGTCTTTAAAAGTTTGTTGAAGCTAGGACAGTTTCTTTCATTATGTAAATCAACAATGTTGGCACTGCACAGTTCACTAAAGATACTTTTTTGTTTGTCTCCTAGGACGTACACTACATCTCCTTCTTCAGGGTTGACGATGTCACATAACACTGATGATATTTGGTCAAAGCTCACTTCACCTTCGTTCCACGAGAGTCCATGCACTTCATAAGTCAGTTTACGATTCTCGCTTTGCGACTGTCTGTCTAGTTCGGACCAGTCACATGGCGGTTTGAATATGTATTTGTAGGTCCTCAATACATCACCGTCCTCGATGAACATTGCTGCAAGTTGCTTAACCACATACCCCTTTTGTGATGTGAGGCACTGAATGTTGCAGAGAAATAATGACATTTTTTTGCCAGTAACCACGATAACTGATGTGTGAAGCTGTGCGTAGTTGATATGGAGAGCTGCCGAGTGCTAGCTCTGCAAGGCTGATGCTAGTTCCACAGGTATGACTGCAAGGCTGTAGTGCTGATGTTGTCTCTAGGATGCTGAATGTCAGACTGGTTGTAACAACCCTTGGTGTCGTAGTACACACAAATTTATTATTCGTCATCATCATCACTATCCCCCAAGCCACTGTCCGTTCCTTCATCCACATCTTCGTTCGCCTTTTGCGCCTCCTTTGCGGCCTCGATGCAGGTCATAACAGCCTGATATATATAGCTAATAAATTCCTCTTCCTCAGGGAACTCAGCGAGAATGTTGAGGGCGGAGGATGTAAGGTGGTAATGTATATCATTAAAGTCCATACCTATGTAGCGACGTACTACCTCCATTACAAATTCCCGAACATCGTCCATCGTTACACTGTTTAAATTACAATCGCAAACACTCTCCACGCAAACACTGGTGGAAGCCATGATGATAGGAGCGCGGTTAGAAGCAGACTACCACGTTAGCGGAGCGATGCTGTGAGGCCCTAGAACTTAACCTTCAATGCATTCCCGAAAGTTAACAACAGCCTCAACGAACCGTTACACATTCCAAACCTTCCCCCCCCCCCTCTCTCTTTCGAAGCAGACAAAACAGACGTATGCCACAGGAGCTAGAACAACTGAATAGCCAAATATATATTTAGACTGCCCAACTTCATAAATGACATGAGATAATTCCTGTGCGATAATCATACTTTAAATAATGCAATGTATGTATAAACATTAATCATTCCGAAGTACTTGAAAAAAAAATGTAAGTGAGGTGTTATTCACCTTTAGCGCTTCTCGATTTCTGTATCTGCTACCCACGAATTAAATTGAGACGGGAAACCCCA